>NC_081560.1:190446188-190511642 GCF_022355385.1 Mustela nigripes
GTGTGTGCGTGCCTGTGTGCGTGCCTGCGTGTGTGTGTGCGTGCCTGTGTGCGTGCCTGTGTGCGTGCGTGTCTGCGTGTGCGCGTGCGCATGCGTGCGTGCGTGCCTGTGTGCGTGCCTGCGTGTGTGTGTGCGTGCCTGTGTGCGTGCCTGCGTGTGTGTGTGCGTGCCTGTGTGTGTGCCCGTGTGCGTGTGTCTGTGTGTGTGTGTGCGTGTGTGCGTGCCTGCATGCGTGCGTGTGTGTGTGCGTGCCCGTGTGCGTGTGTGTGTGTCTGTGCGTGTGTGGGTGTCTGTGTGTGTGAAATCAGAATCGATACTCAGAGCTTACTGCTTGCGTGTGCCTCATCTGCTCCGTGTGATTTTGTTCGTAGGGAAGAGAGTGAGGAGCAAAGGGGCGGACGTCGGACCCTAGAATGAAGCTCACGGAGTATCCCGAAGCCCGAAGCTTCGAGCGTCTCTTGCAGGAGCCATTGGACTGTAACGTGACAGGGAATGACCTATGGCTACCTGGACCACGACACCGCCTCTGACCCTGGCCGGCAGCCACACGAGCGCGCGGAGGAGGGGCCCGGTAGGATGGCAGGAGGCGGGGCAGGTTCCAGCTGGCGGGAACTCGCTCGGAAAAGAGCCTTGGCTCTACTCCACGTTTCAAGACTACACGGAATGTTTATGTTTCACTCCAAAAATCGAAGCTATGTAACACTGAGTATAATTTTCCTTTCTTACTGTCTTTTTCCAGTAACCAGCCAGCCAGCAGCCCGTCAGACAAGAGCTGCGTCCTGTAGCTGTGCTGAGAAGGTGGGTCCCCGGCAGCAGGTGTCCCGCCTCCAGGAGAAGGAGCATCCTGAGCGGTGGGCAGGTCTCGCCCTGCAGACCCAGAGCCTCTGCTCATGAGTGGGAGTGGCCGGCAGGGCAGAGCTGGGCGGACTGGGAGCCGTGGGGCTGGAGCGAGAAACCGTGTGTTGGAAGTGATCGCTTCCCCGCAGATGGTGCAGAGTGTAGACGGCCGTCTGGTGGGAGAGGCCAGGAGGGGTGAGCTGAGGGCCAGACTGTTCCCCAGACATAGGAGGGAGCCGTGTGCACTTTGTCCTCTGTTCAGAGCTCTGGGCAGCCAGGTCGGGGAGGAGGGCAGGGGCAGGGATCCAGGCATCCGAACTGCACAGTAGATGCGCTAAGACCTTCGGGAGGGTTGTTTCGTGGCTTCAAGGTACGACATGGAAGCCGCTAACCAGTGAAGCAGTCCCTGCTCCTGACTCAGCACGGAGGCTGCTGTGGGGGGCAGGCAGGGTCCTCACTGTCCCAGCAGGGTGTCCAGTCAGGAGCAAGGTCATCAGGCCCACGTGTCTGTCCAGCTCCCACCCAGCCCTGCCCACATGTCCTCTTGCTCACCTACCTGCCTTGCCTCGGACCTGTCCTGACCCGTGTCCTGTGTACGTCTGGGTGCCCCCAGGCTGCCCATGGCCACGAACGTCCCCCATTGTTACACTGAGCCGCCCCCGGGCCCCTGGTGTCCCCTCCACACCCTCTCTTGTCCTTCTCTGGACTGGAAACCAGGCACCCAGGGGCCTTCTCCCGGGGTCCAGGTCAGTGTCACTAGGGACCCTCCAGGGGCAGGCGGCCCCTGTGCATCACCTGGACAGCTCCTGGGCACAGCTGGGCTCCCACGTCAACCGGCACCTGCCGGGGGACATCTCTCAGCCCGCTGTCCCTGCAGACTTGCCGGAAACCAGGCATACGGGCCCACGTCCGGCTCCCTCTTCACTTTTCCCAGCAACTATGACTGTTGGTAAAAACGCCCAAATCAAATCCCCCGTGCTACGGTGTTGTTCTCTAGCCCTCCCGTAACAAATCACCCCAAACTGGGAAATTCTCCGCCTTACAGAGCTGCAGGTCACACATGCAAAACGGGTCTTGGGCTAAAACGGAGGCTCCAGGTAGATCTGTGTCCTTGCCTTTTCCAGCTTCTAGAACCACCGCCTCCGTCGGCTCGGAGCCGCTGCCCCACCTCTCCGGCCCCGCTTTGGACAGCAGGTGTCTCCGCCTCTGACCCGGCTTCCTCTTTCAACGACCCTCATGGAAGGTCGAGCCCGTCGGAGGGTCCAGGACCATCCCCCGATTTATTTCAGGCTCATCTGTTACCTCTCCATTGTCGCAGATCCAAATTTATCCGCGTGTTCAAGGGTCTGGACGCGGACATCACCGGGTGTGTGCGGACGACATTCCGCCCCGCCGGGGAGCACACCCCCCAGGCAGGATAAGGCAGTAACAGAATAATCCATGTGTGACAGCGAAACCCTGAATATGCACTTTGCAATCTTTTGGAACAAAAGAAGCTAAATAGAAACATCTAGACCATCGTTCTCACCACAGATATAGAAAAAAGAAGCAAAGAGAAACTCCACCCACGCAGAGCAAAGTCAAAGTCGTCTGTTGAGGTCTTTGGTGTCAACAAATCAGCTCTTGGTTGACTTGGACTGTAAGGATTTGAAACCGTCCCGGACGGTTGACAAGGGAAGACCCACGCCTCCCCTGGTATTAAGCTAATCGATGAAATAGACCAGACGGAGACTCCGAAGCCTCCTTTCCAATCGTTTTCTCACCGTGAAATGTCATCCCCAGATCCCGGGGTGAGGGCAGGGGTGTGTGGCTGTTGTGGCGGCGGGGGAAGAGGTGGGATGACCCGCCGTCCGGCGTGCGGGGGACTGAGAGCTTCCCGGGACACCTGCCTTTCAGTCCGCAAACCAGGAAGGTCCTGGGCACGCTGGGGCCGTTACTGTCCTGTCTCAGGTGGGGATCGTCCCCACGAGGCCCAGAACCAAGATGCAAGCATCGAAGGACAATTGACCAAACGCTTGTTGCATCAGTGGCCGCATCGTCAGGGCCACGGTAGCCCGTGGAGATGTCCCACGTCATCCCACAAACGAGAAACTGGGCTCAGAGTCACGCGTCTGGTACACGGCAGAGTCTAGCGCTCGGGCCGGGCACGTCTGACCCCAAAGCCCACTCACGACCCTCAGCATTCCGTGGTTCATTCCAAAACCCGTCAGCTCCTGACTTACTCTTCCATCTGCCAACCTCCACGGTTGTGGTCATTAATTGAAGTGTGTGTGTGTGTGTGTGTACGCGCATGTGCGATGGGGTACATGGGTGTGGGGGCGACTGATATAAATCCATAGGAATTCCCATCCCGTCCTCGGCTTTATTTAAATTCTTCATATAAACTTTCCATTACAAAGGCTCTTGGGCCTTAAACTTTAACCAAAACTTGAACCAAAACCGCATGCAACCTGCTTCCTTCCAGAGACTGTCTGTGGCCTGTGTTGCTCTGTCTGGGCCCGGAGCTGGCGTCGGCAGCCCACGGCTCTGCGCCCTCGGAACTGAGCCTCCCAGGCCGCGGCACGTGTGTGCATCTCGTCTGGGTCTTTCTGGAACGTCCGAGACTTTGCTACAGATAGTGGATGTCTAAGCCTCCGACAGGATCCTGCGGAAAAATAAGCCATTTGAGTAAAAGGTGTATTGGATTTGAGGGAAGAGCGGTGAGATATAAATAAACATGAAGGGAAAAGAAAGGCACATAAATTGAAAGCTTAGAATAATGTATAACTATTAAAATGTTTTGAAAAATTCATTTTATCTGTTTAATAATCTCTGAGGTAAAAGGCAGAGGGACGACGCTCTCCGGCTGGAACCACCGGCTAATGTTATTCATAACCAAACGTTATCGGCCGCCCTCCGGCTGCACACTTTTGTGTTCGGTTAAATTCTGCTTCGGTGCCACTTGCCCGGTGCGAAGATTCTTGGGCTTCGGCACAGACCCCACGGAAGAGGTGAGCAGAGATCCCGAACCGATGAGCCTTCAGCCGGGGCGGCTCCTGAGGTCTTCACCATCCCCTAACTGTATGGCCGTCCCCTGGAGGTAACAGATGTACGGGGCTCATCCGGGAAAACCTGCCGAGCCACCTCGCTCCGGCAGCTCATCTCCAGGCCCTCTGCAGGCGGCCTGAACCCGCAGGGCACCCGGGGTCTGGCCCGCAGGACCACAGCTCACCTGCTCCCTGCTCCGGCTGGAGCTCACACCGCTGGCCTGGAGGCTGGCTGGGCACTTCTCTTTCATTCTCTGACATTTTCAAAAGTCCAAGCTCAGACACAGACTCATGGACACTCACGTCGCGCGCATGGGCACAGGCGTTCTCAGAACCCGAGACCCGGCCAAACAGACGGCTTCGTGTCAAATGTGGTTTTTGACCCCGAAGTAAAAGTAAATCCTATTCTTTTTCTTGTCTTCTTCCTTCAAATGATAAAGAAAACAAATAGGCGGCTCTCTTTGCGATGGTCATAGGAACTCTTTTTAAAATGATCCTATTTTTTGTCTGCTTAGATGTGGGCCTGTGACATCTCAGGATGTGGGGGCCACATGGTGCCACCAGGAAGCCGACCCAGGGCCACAGGCTTACACAAGTGCTCCTCTAAGGGCTTATCTGCAAGAGCCGGGCATCAGCTTGGTCTAGAGATAAGCAGAGCCGGCTGCGTTCACGAAGGCCGGGACCACGGCGCCCACGGGGCCCTGTTTTCCACGTGGCACTTACACTATTTCTCTCACTCGCTAAGGTCATGTGACAAGTCTGGAAGGGCTTTGGAAATCGTTCCAGAAGGTGTGAGCCCACATACGGTGGCAGTTTCTGGAGGCTTGGCAAGCCTCTGACGTCTTGGTGTTGTCATTCTTCTCCGCGTCCTGAGAGCGGGTGTGGGGTGTGGGGCTCGTGGTGGGGGCGGTGAACCCAGCAGGTGTAGACATCTGGTGTGTGCTTGCTGGGCTGGGGTCCGATTCTCTGTCACCAGCAGGGTCCTTGCCCTCCTTTGATACCACGGCTCTCCGACTCTCAGGGGCCTGGACCGAGCCTTCCTTCGGGGGCTCTGGCTGCTCTTTGAGTTTTCCACCCTCAGCACACGCCCCACCACGCGTGCGTACCTTGGGCACAGGCGCACGGCAGGTGGACTCCCTGCGACCTACCTCGAGGCATTTTCCTGGGAGACGATGGAATGGGAGTGAGGGTGCCGCCAGGCCGGGCCACCTGCTCGCTGATCCTGCTGTGCCCTGGGTCTCCAGGTGCAGAACCAGCAACTGGGATCAATTAGAAATTGTGATTGAAGCGGAATGTAATTAATTATATAATTGGAGTGATTCAAGTTTTAATTATACTAAAATTGCATCGTACACCCAGGGCATTTGGAAGGATCCCCAACAACAGGCATCCAGGTAGGAGCGCAGCCCTCACACGCACCTGCTTCTCATTCCTACCACGCTGCTTCCGCGTGCCGACTCACACCCACCGGCGGCCGTGCAGCCTGCCTGCGGGGCCCCTCCTCACCCACCTCTGCGGCCCGTGAGGGATTCCCTCACGAGTCAGCCCAGACCTCTGACCACGTGCCTGACCCTGGCTCTGTGGGCCTTGCCCCCCAGAATGTGTGCCCCGTGACAAACATTTGTAGAATGCGTTGTCTGGTTCTCAGGAGCCCGCCATCTGGGCTTCAGCTTTGAGTCAGGGACATCATCTTCATCTCCCCGGAGCGGCGAGCGGTAAGGTCGACACCGTCCGCGTGGGAATGGAATCACGTGACGGGTGCACAGCTCCTCGTAAGTTCTGACACGCCGAACGAGCATGGGGATTCGCATTCTACATTCCATATTCAGTTCCCTGCCATCCCAAAGCACCTTCCAGAAATGGTGCACCAGCAGCCAACAAGGTGAAGTGTTCATTTTGCTAAAATCACAGAATTCTCAGCTAGAGAAACCCTGAGCTTATTCTAATGGCCAAGTGCCCTCACTCAAGGACACAGGCATTAATCCCTCTTAAAGCTACAGAGAGCTGTTAGCCAGCTGAAGCCCTGGCTAGCTCCTCGTCAGGGAACTTGGAGACGTCCCTCCAGTTCCCATTTCCAAATTCTCGACCTCAGGGAGAGCTTCTTGGGTAGAGGAAGACGGTGCCCAGAAGCGAAGTCCATGCGCCATCATTGGCTTTGTTCTTTCCAGCAGAAGGTTTAGCCACGCGCTGGGCGGACCCCGGGCCTCTCCTCTCCGCTGCGGTCGCGGACTCCGCCTTACGTGGAAAAGACCCGCGCGAAGAGTAATTACCAACTCCGCCGACGGCGCGTCCTAATGAATGACGTGCAGCGAGAGAGGACGGTCAGCTCATACTTGGAGCCACAGTTGGGAAACGTCCGGCCGCCGCCTGCTCCGCCCCCGAGCTCCTTGGCTCCTCCGGTCCCTGCAGGACACCAGGTGGAAGGGGCCATTAGCACCTCCGAAAGGCCGCAGACGCATCACGGTGAGCAGAAACATGGACGTTGCTGTCCAAAGGCTCAGGGCAACGGCCTTTGTGGGCATGCACTAATCCGGGCACCAGGTCGTCTCTGGATTCCTCCGTAATCACTCTGGAACCTTGTTACCTACGTCTGGGAGCTCCACTGTGCAAAGCGTGGCCCTGACTGGGTCTGCGGTCTTCTCGTGCTAACGTCCCGAAGCCGGGGTCGGGGATGCTCGCGCACGGGCGGGTGTGCACAGGCCGACTCGGTCCGTCTGCTCCACAGCTCTACGGGAGTGGCTGAACTCCGCTAATCGGGTGTCGGTCTGGGGACGTTGGAATCCACACTTGAGTCTGGGCCTGCCCCGACAGCCTCAGATCCCTGGCACTTGGCGAGGGCAGTGCCGCACGGCCGGCTGCTCTCCAGGGCCCGGTACCAGCCTCCCTGCCTCTGCAAGGCGCCAGCTCCGAGCTGCGACGTCCTCTCCCACCGCCTGGCCGGAGCCGCTCTGCTCTTCCCTCTGGGGAGCATTCCCTCGGGGCCACCCCACGCCCTGATTCTGAGCTTCACGCTGCTCCCCACGAAGAGGACCCCTGTGCTCGGGACTGTGAGGACCCGCCTGCGGGTTGGGGACAAGGCCGACGCCTGGCAAGTCCCAGCATGTTTAGCTACAGCTTCCCTTTGTGCAGAATGAGGGACCAGGAGGGGGTGGAGGGCGGAGGTGGCGCCACGGCCCTGGGGAAGGACGGAGGAAGCAGGAGCCGGAGTGGCACCTGCGGTGGCTTCATTTTCCCGGCCCAAGCGTTCGCGGCGCTGGGATGGAAAGTCACCCGCTGCGTGCTGCGCGGAGGCTGATGTGGCGGCTGAGCGACGGAGGCAAGCGCTAATGCTCGGTGAGACTGAGACCGTCCCCTCGGCCAGCTCCCTTCTTGCTGGGAAGTGTTCGTGGGAAGGGGGAGGGCCCGCCAGGAGGTGTTTCTGCAGGTTCTCCTCGGTCCCTGGGGTACTTCTGGTCCAGTTCTCCTGGCCTCCTACTCCCGACCGACCCCGTCCGTGGAATACAGACACGAACGAGAAACTTCCCGGCCCGGCACTGCAAGCCTGTCGCAGCCCCTCCCAGGGCCCTGCAGGCCTGTCCCCGCGCAGACCTGCGGCCTCTCGCCGTGACCTCCCTGGCCTCTGCCCCGCGCTCCTCGGCTGCCGTGCGGTCTCGAGACAGGCTGGGCGCGCTCTGCCCTCGGCCTTCGTGCTCTGCTCTCCCTGACCGGCGAGCTTCTCGCCTCCCCCACCCCCATCCTGAAAACCTCAACTCAGTTGTTGCTTCCTGCTGGGGTCTTCCCTGGACCCACCTGAGCGGCGGCCCCCATGAAACCCCAGAGGAACCTGGCCCACCTGCCACATCCGTGTACTTGCTTCTGTGGCCGCTGCAACAAAACCCGTCCCCTGCAGCTCCGAAGGTCAGAAGTCCGGTCTGGGGTCAGAAGTCCGGTCTGCCGGGCTGGGGTCACGGAGTCGGTGGCACTGGCTTATTTCTGGAGGCTTCAGGGTGAAAAATTGAATTTTCCAGACTCTAGAGGCAGCTGACCCCTGGCTACGACCCTCTACCTCCACTTTCGTGGCCAGGCACACGGAACCTTCCAGTCCCTCTCCAACCTTCCTCTATCACCTCCCATGACTGTGAACTTCAGCCTCCCTCCTCGCGATGGCATCGGGCCACCGGATCATCCAGGGTCATCTCCGCAGTTAAGACCCGTAACTGAACCACACCCACAGAGTCCTCTTTGCCGTGCAAGGTGACGCGTCGTGGGTTCCAGGCAGCAGGGCCGTTCGGCCCGCACGGGGTCGCTGGATCTCCCGGCCTGCTCAGTACCGGTCCCAGCCGCTAACGATCCCGAGTCCAGATCAAACTCTTCTGTTGAGAACGGACAGATTTGCCAGAAGATGGGCTCATTCCTGCTTCTGCTCGGTGCTCCCCGAGGGGGTGGCCCCTTGTAACCCAGCCCATGCGGTCCGGATGGGACAGGAGCTGCTGAGGACTCGTCGTCACAAACAGGAGCGTGGGCAAGCTTCGTGCTGACGCAACAGGGACTGCCCTGGGACACACGCCATCCACTGCCGGGAGAGGCAATTCAGCATTAGTTACGTGAAAACTGGAGCTAGTCGTGCCTGGGTCGTGCTCCATTACACGCAGAGAGCCCGCCACTGCCGAGAAGCAACACCGCCCCGTGCTTGGGGTCCCGGGAGACAAGTCGGCAGAGCCGGCCAATTCTTACGGGTCCAGCAGGTGCTTGACCAGAAAGCTCCCAGGCATCTTGGAGGATTGTCCCTTCCGGGCGTGTTCCAGGCCCCGTTCTGAAGGGAGGCATGACAGCTCTGACACCGCACACGCAGGAGATGGGTTTAGAGAAGTCCCCCGAGGCTAACGTGCTAGAATCACATCCACTCCAGGCTCAGGGGCCTTCGGCTCCCCTGCAGGAGGTGCCCGGAGGCCGCGCGTCCACTCTAGAAGCCCAGTGTGGAAAGCCACCGAGGAACATGCTCTCAGCCTGGCCCCTTGGCCTCGAGAACCCGACGACATGGGCCTTGGGGGCGACGGTAGCTCCTGGTCACCTCCTGCCAGACATGAGACTTGCGTCCCAGACCCAGCAAAGCAGAAAAAAAAAGAAAATGAAGCCACGGCTCCAGCTGTGTCCAGTCCCATCAGCCACCTTGAACAGCGTATCTCTGTCTCACTGGAGGTTAGTTTTAAGCCCTTCAATCGGACTAACGGGGACTCCCCACACCCCCAGGCTCTCACGGGTCAGGCTGCCCTGAGACCCAGCTTCCAGAAAGCTCTCCGTTGTCTCTGCATCACCGGATCCCAACGGATGGCTCTCCTCCACAGACTGTGGCCCACGGCCTTGAAGTCATCCCCAAGTGTGGGCCAGAAGAGTGTCCTGTCCCAGACCCTGAGGACTGTGGTGTTCGGTCCACGGACGAGGGCGAGCAAGGCCCCTGTCTCTGGATAGGAAGCCACCATGTGTCTGGAGATAGCTTCTGAGATATTGAGCATGAAAAAGTGCTCATTTAAAACAAAATGTTCCTCCTGATTTGGTCTATTTTTGCCTCTCTGGCTGTTATGGCCCCAAACTGCCGATTCCAGATCCCTTCCGGGTCGCAGAGAGCAGGGCAGGACTCCGTGACTCAGAACTCCAAACTCGGAGCGAACACTTCCTAACGGCTCCCGCAGCTCATGAGCCGCCCTGAGCGCTCCACGGAGGCCGCGGGGTGGCCCTCCAGGGGAGTCTGTCACATCGCCCATCAGGGGCACGGGAAGGCAGGCAGTCACACGGTGCCTGTCCCCCCCAAAACCATCACTAGGAACGAAACAACCACCACAGTGAGGGAAAATGTGGACCCAGGGCAGCCTGGAGGAGAGGACACTGGCGGGCAAATCCAGTCTGCTGCCGGGGCTGGGATGCACACGGCAGCGGACGGCGGCGGGGGACAGAGGTCCCGATCTCAAGCTGACCATGTGCATGTGGCTGCTAGGACCTCCACGGTGGTCCTACACCCTGTCCCTGCCCGCTCCAGGTCCGGCTCCCCACTCGGGCCTGCAGACACTTGAGTAGAGGGGAGCCACAGGCCACGTCACCCAGGGAACCCAGCCGGCCACGTCGCGTCCACCGTGCGGAGAGGATCCCCTGCGCCCCAAGCATGGCGACCGGGGTCTAATGGCCCCTCGCCAGCCACTGCGCCTCGAGAGGGTTCCCCAGGCGTGGGGGTGTCAACTGCCCCTCGTCCTGGTCACCCAGCGGAAGTCGCCCGGAGCTGCCGCGTCACCCAGGAACCCCTTTCCATCTCTGTCGGCGCATGCATTAGGCGCCGAAGTATACCGCTTCATTCCCCGCCTCCAGAAGGCCTCACTGTCAGTCACGGGGGAGCCTCTGGGGTTCCTGCCAGGCCTCTGTGGGGGGACGTCTGTGCCCCGTGAGCCGACGGGGTGAACTGGTCAGATGCCATCATGGGGTCGAGACTCGCGGCTGCGCCGGCTGGTAATTCACCCTGAAATATGGCTCCGTGTGCTGGGACTCCGAGACGGGCCGGACACATGGAGATGAGTCGTTCAGAATTTCACAGTAATGTGGAGGGTTGTGAGCACTATCGATGGCTGAGATCTAAATTCAGATTTTCTTCTTGGAAACGGCAATAAATAACATGAGAACATTTTCTACCTCAGAAGCCTTATTTGTCGGGGCATCTAAACAGATACAAATGTCATTTCTTCCAGGAGAAGAAGACAGTTCGATCTCCCCACGAGGGAGTCCCAGGGGAGAAGCTGGGAGCAGACAGAGACGGTGCCGGGCTGGCCACGGGGGTCGCCCACGGAGTCCGGGTGGGGCGACGCAGACCTGTGGCTCGCCCCCGTCTGCTCTGGGGACGGCCCCGCCGGGGCAGGACGGCGAGCGTCTGGGAGCTCAGTCCCTCCGGCAGGACCGCAGAAGCAAGAGAGGCACGGGAGCAGAGCACCCGGAGACAAGCAGGGTGAGTCTCCGGCAAGAGAAGCAAGACCACCATGTTGCAGCACCAGGAACCACGTGCCGGGTCCTGCCCGCCCGCCCGCGTCACCTCACTCCCCGGCCGTCCTCGTGGACGGAGCAGCACAACAGAGGACAGAGGACCGGAGCCCAGAAGGAACGTCCTGGGGCCGCACACCTGCACAATCGCTTCCTCCGGTCTAGACCCCACACGCTGTCCCCCTGCTTGGCCTCCGACCCGGCACACCTCCAGGAGGGACGCTCCCCGCGGTGCGTGGGCGAGCACAGGCAGCCAGCGACAGGGAGGAGGCGGGGGCTCGGGGGGACGAGGCAGGTTTGGGTGGGTGGCGCGTGGCTGGGGCACTTTGGGAGACAGTCGTGGGTGTGTGGGGACGCAGGGCGGATGGGGCGACCCTCGCTCTCCGCATACGTGAATCCCCCACTCGCTACAATTTACTCGCGACCCCCAGACGGCTACTTCCATTGCGTTTGCAGTCGCTTCGCACGTGCTCGGGCTGGTGAGCGAGGGGAACGGTCCGGGTCCACCCTGTGCGCCCGGCTGAGGTCAGACGCGCGGCACGCCCGTCCTGTCTCACTCTGAGACAACGAGCGAGTCTCAGGTCACCGTCTGTCGAGAACCAGACTTGGCACATCTTTGTGCTTTTTGCTGGTGATTTTGCTGCTTCAATGGCCCCTGAGCCCAGTGCCGACATGCTGGCCGGGGTTCCTGCGGGCAAGAGCGCTGGGGGGGCGTCTTGTGGAGGGGACAGGTGTGCTCCGGAAGCCTCCTTGGGCACGAGTCGCAGTGCCGGGGGCTGTGCAGGACACAGGGTGTCTGTGGACAACACTTGGCAGCCACGTTATGCACTGAGAAACATGCCGGGACTGGAGGCTGTGGGACTGAGCCCTGTGTCTCCTCGGGAGCGACGGCTCCACATTCGTTCGCTGATTCAGTGTCTAGGGTGCTGCAGAACAGAGCCGTCACAGGTCAGAGACACAGCTGTGCCTAGAAAGGGGCCCAGGGGCCCGCACCACAAAGCAGACCACGCAGGAACGCAGCCAACCGCCGGGGGTTTTGTGCTGTCTCCATCCACCCCAGGACAACCCAGACAGTGGGTATCCCTCCTCCCACCAACCCCAAGGGCAGTGAAGTCCAGAGGTCCTGTTTCTGGCCTCAGACCAGGGCCACAGGGCACCACGCCCACAGCCGTGGGCACCCGCTGCCGGCCCGGGCCTCCATGGGGCCCTCGGAGGTCAGACCCACGCAGCATCTCTCTGGGTGCCGGGAGGAGCCCAGAGAAGGGCAGACCTGATCACGACGACGGCTGTGCCAGGGCCCCAGGGACACAGTGTGCGGGACGACAGAAGCTGGGCGGGGCCCCCACCGGGGAAGGGGACATGGCGGACACCTTCAGGGTGGCTGGCCTGGAACGGCATCGTCCGAGGCCGACCACTGGGTCGCGGCAGCGTTCTGACGGCCAAGCTGGGGTCGGGCCTCTAGCGGCATCCTGCCGGCTCCACGCAGAGGAAACCCTTCCCAGAAGGCTGTGCCCTTCACCCCTTTTGGGAAGAACTCCCCACCAAAGGAACAGACGGGGGAGACCAGGGCCAGTAGCCAGGTATTGGCTCCAGGTGCAGGGAGACGCCCAGACAGCCAAGGGGGCTGCACAGAGGCGGAGAGGACCCAGCGGAGCCCCGCAGGACGAGGTCATGTGCCTGTGGCCCCCGTGTGAAGGCAGAGGCGTCGTATTTCCAGAGCAAAATGGGGAGCAGGGGTTGCGCGGGCTGAGGCTTGCAGAGAGGTCCAGGACCCCAGTACTCGAAGGAGGTCCCGGAGGCAGTCCCCTTCCCAGCACGGCCTCCACCTCCTTCTCTGCAGCAGCGAGCGGGCGCTCCGGTAGGAGGACGTGGGGTCCCGGACGGTGACAGACTCAAAGAGGCTCGCGGAGCTGCGGGCGTGCCTGAGACGAACGCGGTTTGTGCCCGGGCTCCGAGGGGCAGGCTGCCCGGCTCTGTGTTTCCTCAAGTGCGGAGCAGCGGTTACTGAATTCACCCCCAGCTCAGGCCAAAGCCGCAGGAAGGAGAAAGTGCTCGGGGGTCCCTGCACACATGACCGGGTTTCTTTCCCGGCTCCAGGCGGGGTTCGGGCCTCCGCACACCCGCGACACTCCCCTCGCCCGAGGGGCCTCACCGCCGTGCCCAGGGTTCATGCTTCCGTCGCACGGTAACGGCTCCCGTAAACCACAGCAGTTATGAGAACGCAGGAGACAAGCACATCGACCTGAGGCAGGAGCCACCCACCACTCGGCGAGACTCACCCGCCATCACGGAGCTCTTGGAAAATGTTCAGCTCAGGGACAGTTGGAGCCGCTGCCCTAACTGTCAGAGCGGCGTGGAGGCCTCGGCTGCGAACCGGCTGCTGAGGACCCCGCCTGGGGAGCCCCTCTCGGAAGGCTGTCAGGACCCCCGCACCCAGGCAGAGCCTGCAGAGGTACAGATACCCGTGAGCCCCAGAGACCCCAGGACGGCAGCCCAGCGCGGGCCCCAGGACTGGGGTGTCCCCAGGCCCTTCTCACCCTGCCGGGCGCTGACCGGTTCCCAGCAAAGCGGATTCCCGGTCAGCGCTGCAGGCTGAAGAGAGGCTCCGTCTGCTCCGCACGAAGATCGTGTGCATCACGGCAGGTGTTTCAATCAGGCCCACAACGTCAGGGCGATCCCAGAACGAAGACGCAGCCCGTTCTCCCGTTCTCGCAGTGTGGATCGGGTTTATTACACTCTCTGGTTACGACGTGTCTGGAGGGAAGGCTCATGGCCAGGACTCGGCAGGAGGCGGAGACTCGGAGACCGGAAGTGAGCTCGGAGGAACCGTTCTCGGGGACCCCTTATGTGGTGGGAAGGGGCCTCACGTTCCCCGGTGCCAGCCCCAAACCCGTGCACACAGGGTGCAGAGCTGTAGGGTGGCAAGCCGGCCTCTGGATCTCGGGGGCCGTGGGCTTCTCTGTGGGGTCCCCATACCGGCTGTATCTAATCACCGGCCGCACTGAGGGTCAGACGAGGGTCAGAGCCTGTCGGTGACCTTCAGCACCGCCGCTGGGAAGACCACAGGGAGGAAAGCCCAGCAGGGGCGGAGATGATCTCGGCCTGCTGTACCACGGACAAAACAGAGGAGACCCTCCGTGTAGATGGTGTGAGTGACACAGTCACTTGTGGACAGAATCATGTCCCCAGAAGATGGGCTGAGTCCTTACCACCAGCGCCTGAGACTGTGACTTTATCTGGAAATAGAGGCTCACAGATAAAATCAAGTTCTAGTGAGGTCATACCAGAGTAGGGTGGGCCCCTCGTCCCCTGATGAAGTGCCCAAGAAGATGAGGTTTGGACACAGAGATGCGCATGTCACGCGAACACAGTTGGAGAACGGGGTTTTGTGTCTACAAGCCAGGGGACATGAGGACTGTCGTCAGCCAGCCACCAAGGGACAGAGGACAACTGTACCTCTGGTGGGCCCCAACCCTGCCCACACCATGACCCGGAGCTTCTGGCTTCTGGATGAAGAGAGTAAAGCTCTGTTCTTGTCGGCCACCAAGTTGTGGCATTAGTCAAGGGAGCCCAGGAATCTAGCACAGTGCTGGGGCTGGGTTGTCTGGACACAGGCGACACGTTAGCCCCCACGCCTGGTCTCCCAGGGGTGGCCACCTCCGCTGAGCAGAGCCGAGACAGAGCCCATGGGAGACAGGCCTTGTGCATCCCAGGACACAGGTAACTGGGCCTGTCTTCAGGCGACGCTCGGACCGTGAACAAGAGAGGCCCTCATGGACAGCAGCTGCGGACCGGATGCTCTGCAGGCCAGTGTCCCCAGCCTCCGATCCCAGGCCCCGATCCCAGGCCCTCGGGGCACAGGAATAAGACGACCACGTTTTCACTGTTTTATCCTACGATAGTCACATCGCTTCAAGGGTTAGCTTTCCAGAGAACCAGAATTTCTGTAAAAATGCCCGAATGCAAGGCGCGGACGCTATTGCAGGCTCTGAGGGAGGCTGAACGCCTGGGAAGAGCCAGAGAGAGGAAATCTAAACCGGGTTTTGTAAGAATTAATGTCTGTACAAGGAAACTTGCACGTGTACAGCAAGAGCCCCCAGGGTCAGAGAGAAGGTGAGATGGGGGCTGACACGGGCTCTCCCGTGGCCACGGGCCTTGACAGCCATGGACAGCGTGGCGCAGAGGCCGTTCCCCACCCTGGGGCCCAGCTCCATGGTCCGCATGTCCAGCTCCGGGAGCCGAGGTCAGCAGACCTGCCCAGTGAAGCAGTCCATGGGGCAGACAGTGTCTGGCACCGGGCACAGGCAACCTTCGCCATCCCGTGAGCACACGGGTGTCCCGTGTGTTGGTGTCCCCCCCCTGTGGACGCTGTGGCCCAGATGTCACACACTCTTCAGGTGTCAGCAAATAGCCACTGTCCCTCCAGAGCCGCCCGTGGTTTGAAAGCAAACCTGCTTCCCGCGCGGCTGCCATCTTCCCGGCCTTTGCTGAGATTTTCCGGTGTCGTGTCTCGCATGTTTTCCCAAGTCTCCGTGAGTTATGTCATTTTACAGACATATTCCATTAAAAAATCTTGGCTTGGTACCTGTACGCATTTACTGACTTTCACATTTCATGAGAACAAAACACAAAGTGAGACTTGGGCAATTTTTACGCTATCCTAGCGCACACAGGGGAGGTGCCGGGAGATGGGCGAGCCCACGCTGCTGTTGACAATGCGAATTTGATAAAAAATCAAAAGAAAACGCAAAGCCATGGAGACGGTTCTTCCCTTCAGGCCACGGAAGCATGCGCCGGCCGGACGGGGTGGGGCGGCTGGAGCGTGGACGCCTGTGCAGGGAGCCTTGTCCCCCGTCGACTGAGTCCTTCTCTAGCTACGGACACTCAGGTGTGGACGGGCTCGCAGATGCGGCCCCCAGAGACACCACCGCGGAGCAAACCCCAGATGGGAGGAACCGGGCTCGCCAGTCCTGGAGAGTCCTGGAGAGTTCTAGAAGACTCTTGAGAGTCCTGAAGGGTCCTGAAGGTCCCTGGAGCATTCTGAAGAGCTCTGGACGGGTCTTACCCGCTTCCGCAGGGTCTGAGCACAGCGGAACAGACCGCACGAGCGTCGAGAAGCATCTTTGGAAAAGCCTGAGACGGTCGAGCCCTCTGGGGTTCTGCTGGGAACCAGGTGTGTCAGCAGGTGGCCTTTGTCCAGTGAAGCACTGATGGGCCCTTCCTTCTGCCGAGCACCAGGACTCACAGACAGCCACGAGGAAGGGGTGCAGATGTCTGACCTGTGTCCCTGCTCCGCCTGTCCCCTCACACCCCACCCCCCACCAGATGAAGCCTTAAAGCTTCCCTCTGCCCTGTGGCCTGACGGCCTCAGCTGACCCCAGAAGCACATGCGGCTCAGCAGACCTGCCCGGGGTCCAAGTACCTGTGGGAAGACCCATGTCTCAGTGCGTCCCCGCTGAGCCCGGTGTCCCGTCGCCCACTGCTAGCCTCGAGCTCAGCTGGGCATCAAGGTCCTGCTGAGAGACACCTCGAGGTCCTGGCTCTGTTAGGAGCTTTGTGACAGCTGCCCCCGGAGGCTTATGCAGCAGACAAGAGAAGCTTGTGTGCATGTGGACAGGGCATGGGGCTCCTGCAGTGGGCACCCACATGGGCTGAGGGGGGACAGGCCACCAGGGACCTTGGGAGCCTGTGATCCAGGACTTCATCTGAGGAATAGGGTGCCAAGCAGGTTCAAGTGTCCACTTTGCAATTTAGAAAGACCCCGACTCCCTTCAGCGGAGAACAGCCCAGAGGACAGGGTGGACGAGAGGACACTAGTGACCGCTTTGGCACCGACAGACAGCCCTCCGTTGTTGTCACGGTCAGGCCAGGAACTCACCAGAGCTAGAAATGACCTGCAGGGGTGGGCAGGGTGGAGGCAGGGGGAGGAGAGCAGCCTGGCCTGATGGCGCCGGAGCCCCAGCCTGCCTCCGAGACTGGGAAACAGTCCTATCTGTGTTGGTAGGAATGCAGGGAATGGGAAGAACCAACAATCCAGATCCCGGGGACCCTCGCAGACTTTCAGGCCCTCTGGCTCCTCTCGGACAGCAGCAGCCGGCTGATGGCATTCTCTCTGGGGAGGTGTGTGTTGTCCTAAGCAGGCGGAGAGGACGGGGCGAGCTGAGTGACTCCTGGTCATCGGGGGGCAGAAGACCTCCTCACAGAGCCGTGGAGTGGCCTGGAGAGCTCTGGAGGGCCCTGGAAGACCCTGGAGAGTTGTGGAAGACTCTGGAGAACACTGGAAGGCCCTGGAGGACCCTGGAGAATCATGGAGAGTTCTAGCAGACTCGGGAGAGCTCTGGAGGGCCCTGGCACATTCTGAAGAGTTCTGGAAGACTCTGGAGAGCCCTGAAGGGTCCTGGAGGTTCCTGGAGCATTCTGAAGAGTTCTGGAAGACTCTGGAGAGCCCTGAAGGGTCCTGGAGGTCCCTGGAGGACCGTGGAGGGTCCCACACACATGACGGCCAAGGTCCACCTGAGACCTTCCCTGTGCATGTTTTCCCCCTAATAGGTTCTGTAATGTAACTGTCTGCCTTTGACTTGAAAACCAGTACCTTTGTTCCTCTTTCCAGGAAATGTAACACCCCTTGGGGCCCGGCTGTAAAAAGCCATTCGGCAGGCCTGCACGCAGCCACTCAGGAAAGGAGATCACCTATTGGGTGTAACCAGTAACGATGAGGTTGCTTTGGAAATGCACTTAAAAACGGATGGGCTATATGGTCACACACCGCCCTGGCATTTCTCTTTTCAAGGTGCAGCTGGACCTGCTGAATTCTCAGGGAAAGCTGGAGAGAAGGGACGGATAAAAGTGCCAGGGGCTAGAATGATGTGCCTGCGTATCTGTGGAAGGGAGAGAGAATTTCATTTTCTCACTTATTATCCCCCATGATGTGTCACCAATGGTCTGTGAAAGGAAAAATGGGGAGGACCACGGTAAATTTTCTCGCTAAGCTAAAGATTAGGGAAGAAGCAATGTGAGCTCCGAGCTTGTGTTTCTCTGCGAACTTAAAAGATTAGTTTACTAAGCAAATCTTTTAATGTTCTCATTGGCCAAGAAAATGGAGAAAAGAAAGAGGAGCCAATGAATGGACCCGACAGCGAGGAAAAGTTGTGTTAATAACCTCATGTGGGCAAATGTCCTTTGAATGCTTTTTAAAACCCATAAACATGAGGCATGTCCTCCTCAGCTCCGTCCCCAAAACACCCCACTGCCGCCGCTTCTAAAATCACTTCAAGTGCATTTCGGGAGGATGGGGCGTACACTGCGAAGCAAAAATGGGTTTTCTCCTCTGATTGTGTGCAGATAATGCGTGACCTTGGGGGAGAGGCTGTCCTTCCGAATCTATACAATGGGGCTGCTTCTGCCCGCCCTCCCCAACAGCCAGGACTTCTCCGGGGCTGAACATCGTGAAAGATGGCAAAGCCAGAGAGCAAAGCAGCCCATCCTGTTCTCGGCTTCTTCCTGCCCAGGCGTCCGTGCTCGGATCTTGCCGGGGGGCCCACAGGAGCTCTGATTTCCAGGTACGTGATGCCTGCGCCAGAAGCTGCCACGGGCATGACCCCGCTCAGTCCACACAGCCGCTGTCCCTCGGGTGCCGGACCCAGCTCCCCGGCCGACGGGGCCGCTGGTGCAGAGGGGGAGTCTGGCCCAGGGGCACTCAGTGGGTGGGATTGGAAGCTGGTGTGAGCCCAGCTGAGAAGGCCAGGCCCCTGGGCTGAGCGAGAAAGATCATCCGTGCAGACGGCTCCCAGCGGCGCCGGACACATGGAAATGCCCTTTCTGTGATCATCACTCGTACGAAGGCGTTTGGGCTGAGAAGGTACATTTTTATTTTATTGACGCGTCCAGGGCCCGTCGGAAGCACAAAGCCATTCTCGCACCCGGTAACCAGGAGGGGCTGCTTCACGCCGGTATCCGCTGGCCAAGTCACAACAATATTTTACATCCTTAAACACGAGCCTGTCAGGTCCCGCGGCTTGAAACATCTGAGGGGCACCGGGTCACGCGGGTCCTGTTGTCCTGTTGAAAACAGCTCGCGGGAGCATTTTTCTAAATTTAGTATTTTAAATTGAGACATTGTTTTTTATTTTTATTTCAATGTTTTGTTTAAAATTCAATCCATATACGGTGTAGCATGAGTGTCAGAGGTAGAGTTTGGGATCTGCCAGGTGCGTGCCGCACCCGGGCTCGTGGCATCCCGGGTCCCCTCACCGCCCCCCAGCCCCCGGCCCCGGCCCCCGGCGCCCTCCGCCTGCTCCTGTGGTTACGAGTCTGTCACGGTTCGCCTCCCTCTGTGGGCTCACCCGGCCGTTCACTCCCTGCTGCTTCCGAGGGATCGCTGGCCGGCTTCCGATTTTTAAAGAATTACATGGAAGCTTGAATCCAGGCCTGGAAGCGGCAGGATCCCCGCGTGCGGCCGCTGGATGGGTGCTCGGCTCACGCCCGGAGTGGATTTGCAGTTTTCTCTTTTCCATCAGTTCCCGACCCCCCTGGTTCCCACCGCGGTTCTCCGTTTCCGGCGGGGTCGCCCCTCCCGCCTGGCGGACACTCGCGCGCCGAGTCCTCTGTCCTTCCTTGTTCTCACGAGGCACCTGGTTTGCCCTCACGGTGGAGGGGTTTCCACTGCCCTGAGGGGTCTGTGCGCAGCTGCTCCGGCAAATGGGTCCTGTGCCCTCGCAGCTCCCGTGTCCCCAGCATTCCTGTTCCCAAGAGCTGGGGTTATTTTCGGGGCATTTTCTTTGCTGCAGTTGCGTCCGCTCCTTCCAGGCGCACGAGGGGTTTGGGATCTCGGGTCCGGATTCGAGCTACAGACCCTCCCGCTGCTCAGAGGCTCCAGGGTCAGCCCCAGCCTGAGCCGCCACCCTCGGCTTTGTTGTTTTCTGCACAGACAACGCCCAAAGCTTCCACCGGACCTCATGTCCCGGACTGGCCAGCGGCCCGTGATGAAGGGTCACGGGAGTGTCAGCCTGCGCCCCTGCAGAGCTCCTGCCTCCCCAGTGCTCCGTCCTGCAGCCCTGCACCACCCGGCAGACTGGCACTCTGTGCCCCTCCCTGTCCTCCACAGGGACAGCAGGTTCCTGAGATGGAGACACACACCCCCCACTTCTAGTTTTACCTTCCCCGTCTAGAATGGTAACGCGTCTGGAGTGACATTTTGTGTCTGGTAGGACATCAGGGAAAGCTCCCGTTTCTGGGTGTGGGAGAAACAGACGCAGCCCCATCTGCGCCCCTGCTCGCTGCCCGGCATCACCCGTCCGCGCACACGGCGGTCGCGCCGGGCGTCGCTGTGGTACGTGGGCCTCGATGCCTGCTTCACGGCAGCAGCAAAGCTCACGGAAGACCCGCAGCGATGGCAGGCGGTCACGGCCTCCAGCTCCCCTTCCCGGTCCAAGGCCTCCGTGTTCCCACGTACATTCCGCGTATGCTTCCGAGCTGAAGAAACTCCACAGCAGCAAACAAGAATCTGCTGGCGGTTCGACGGCATCGTGTTGCCTCCAGAGCTGGCTCTTCCGTGCCTTGGTTCTGGCAACACCCACCACGTCCACCCCGACCGCCTCGGCAGCCCCCTGCATCTTCTGGCTGCGTCAGAGGTCACATCGTAGTACGTGCACTTGCCCGTCGTGACCGAAGGAGTCATGAACGTGGGGTCTTCATTTACAAAGACCAGCGTCATCTATGTCCTTACGTCCTACATATTCGTTCAACTCCACGGTTTCTATTGACCTACGGATGTCGACTTTATTGGCTGCGTACTTTCACAGCAATGTCCTTCATATCTTAAAAATAATAAAAGTAAAATAAGAGCAAAATAAAATAAAAGCAACATAATAAAAGTAAATTTTTACAGAATTAAGATATTATGAAAAAATTATTACAAAATGATAAAACTAGAAAGTCAGTATAAAAAGGGGCAGGAACAAGAAATCCCTGGAGAAAGCCGTGCCAATGACCGGTAGGTATCCGGAGACATGCCCTCATTAAAAACCGAGGAAATGCACTTAAAAACAACACGAGCCACCAGTGTCCCTGTCAGACGGGCAAAGATTTAAAAACCAAAAAAACAAAACTATAATGCCCAATTCCGGCAGGATGTGGGGAAACAGCCTTTACCGCTGACCGTTCTCCAGGAGCTCAAAGTCACTGTGTCAATATCTAATGAAATCGAATGTGTACGCCCTTTGATGGGTGGATTTTCCCTTCCAGCCACCAACCAAAACACCATCACAAGTTCCCAACAAGCAGGTAACGTGATAATCTTGGCAGCCTGGAGTGTCAAAGGGAAGAATTTCAAACAGCTCGCACGTCCACTGACGGAAGACAGGACGGTCATCCGTTCAAGTGACATCATGATGGCACTAGAGCATAACCTGACTCAGACGTACAAAGTCAGCGACATTACACGGCGATGTCAAGCACAGAGTCCAGAGCGTGCGTGCACAGGGGACCGTACGGTTCAGGGACACGCAGCCTGTGACAAGGTGATAAGCAGAACGTGGCGGTGGTCACGACGGGGTCTCTGCAGTCCGACGGCACACCCAGGAGCCCACGCCAGGCTCTGTGCCCCAAGCGCAGACGGCGCGACCCTCCCGTGTCACAGACGAAAGCAGGCGTGTAGAAGGTGAGTGAATGTCACCGTCGTTATAGACACACACACGCAAAACAAGAATCCACGTGCGGGAAGAGACCCGGAAGAAACGACATACATTTTTAACAGTAATTATCTCTGACTTTTATTTCTAAGTTCACCAAGTTTGCAAGATTTGAGTTTTAAAGACTCATTTGTTGGGAGGGGGCGGGGAGTGGGTGAAATCGGAGATGGGAGTGAAGGGTGGCGCCCTGGCTGTGAGCACCGGGTGACGAAAGGAAGCGTGGAGTCGCCACGTGTGCGCCCCGACCGACGTCACGCGCGGTGTCAGCCAGCCGGGACTTCCCTGAAAAGAGAGGGCTCGTCCGTCATGTCATAACCTTTCAGAATGGAGAGACATTGCAAAGGTGAAATGGAATTTCTTGGAGAAAAAGCGTTAGGGCCCGCTTTCCAGGTACTGGTGCCCACTGGGGGCGGGACATCTTTCGGAAGAGGCGGCCCCCGTGGAAAACGAACCAAAGATAAGGTGGTATCTGGCCTCTGTCACCCCAGAATGTGCCGACTGTGACTCCTGCAGGGAGCCCTGGAGCTCGGGGCAAAGACTGACTTCTGGAAACTTGAGAAAATAAGTATGTGTCTGTGGCTACGGCCTCCCCGCGTGTTACCTGCTCCAGGTTACTGTGCATTATTTTTTTGATAAGAAACTGGATAATAACAGTGCACTGGATGTGAGAATTAGTGAATCTCATCTGCGACCTCTGGTTCGCTTCCTCCAGCGACAGTCTCGGGCGTTCAGCTGCCGCTCCAGAGCACGGAAAGCTTTCTCGTTTTTTCTCGATGTTTCTGGTAGCTCACGTGATCCGTGCCTGTGGCCCCTTCAGAAGAGAACGAAGAATCAACCCGGTTGCTTTGAAATCCTGGCTCAGAACCCGGCCCAACGCCCCGGCCCGCAGGCGTCACAATGAAGCGCGGTGGGCCTCTGACACGCCAACCCGGCGAATGATCACCTCAGACCGATGACTGAGCTGCTTGTGAGGACGCGTCATATGCCGTGCCATGCACAGAATGTGAGACACACGACGCTGACGTCCGGCGAGACGGTGTCGCCCGCTGTGTCGGTCTGGATGCCGGCAGGAAGGAGCGGCCCCTCCACAGGGCCTGGCTCAACAGAACCGAACAAGGGGGCCGTGGGGTGTGGACAGAGTTCGGGCTGCATGGAGGCGATTGACACACCGAGGGTCCAGAAGGAGTGGGGCGGCACGCCGTCTGCCTCCGGAGAAGACTGGGGAGTCTGCTCTTGCCGGGGGGTCGGGGCCACGGCTGGGAGACACTGGGGGGCGGGCCGGGAAGGGGCCACACCTCACCCTTCCTCCTGATGCCCCTGTGGGCTCGACCTGGCTTAGAGCTGAGAGTCGGGGGACGCGGTGCCGCAGCCCCTGGAGGCCGACCTGCTGCCGTACAGAGAAGGCCTCGGGGGTACACCAAACTGTACAGCCCCCAGTGCACAGAAGAACCACAGGCAGCGCCTGACTTCTGTTCTGGGGAAGGCCCGGTTCTGGGGTCTCAGAGATGGTCAGGGACACGGGGTTCCGTCGGAGTCCCTTGCACAAGCAGGTACCCTACGCCCGGCGGTCTGCACGGCTCAGGCCCTCCAGCCTTCACGGCGGCCAGTGCGGTGGTATCACACCAGAGAGGAATCGGGCTGAGATCCTGGGGCCCTAAGCCCATCCCAGACCGCGTTCTGTGGCTCCCACTCTCCATGGAGCTCCCCAGCGGCAGGGTGATGGGTAAATTGTGAGTCGGGTTCTGTCACTCCTGTAGCAGGAGGCTGTCAGGACTTTCTCAACGCCTTCGGAATTGGAAAAACAGCAGAACCAATGAAAGCCCTTCCCCACACTGTCCGGGGCTGGCATGGCCTGTGCGCCGGGAGAAGGAGGGACGGACCCCGGGCTGTACAAGGCTGTCGCCACATCTGCCGGGAGCTCTGGAGCCAGGACACCCTTCAGAGTCACCCCTCACGGAACCTGCCACCTGCCATCTGCCAGGAGGGAACATCTCAGGTGCTACGTCTTCTGTGGTTGAGGGTAGTCCCCATAGGGGACAGCGGGTGCACTGGGGCGTGGACACAGGCCCCGGAAGAGGTCCCTGCCCGGGACAGGGCTGAGACACGGTCCCCTGCAGCAGGATCCTCTGCCGTCCTGAGTTTGCAAACTCAGCTGACCCAGTCCTGTGTCCCACCCGATTGCTGTGGGAGCAGAATCCACATGAGGGAGGCCGCCCACGCTGTTCCCTAAGACGAGCAGTGGGGCCTGACGTCTGAGGGGACCCCAGCCGGAGCTTCTAGCGGCGGCCGATGTGCAGCCCTGGGACTGGGGGCTTTCAGAGAGGACACGAGGGGGTGGGGGCTGGGGAGTAATTTCTTCCCCTTCTCTGCGCAGAGATGCCAAGGCCGACTTCCTTTGTAGGGGCTGGAGCAGTGGAGTCTGGGCAGCTGCCCAAGTTTTGGCTGGAACATTGGGTCAAAGCTGCTCCCAGTCCCTGGGCCATTACTGTTTAATGTGGCCATCACTCAAGTTTAGGAGACTTTGTTTTCTCAGATTATAGCTGGTACTCACGGCTTTGTGGACCAAAACACGGCGGAAAAGGCTGCCGTTGAACAGAAGCAAGGACACCGGGCACGGCTTCCCTGCCGCTGCCCTGCCCCGGAGGCAGGCCCGGGAAATGAGCAGCTTTAAATGCGCGGACACACGCGGTAACCTGGCGGCCTCCGGGCCGTTAGCATCGGCGGGGCCAGCCAAAGTGCCCGGGGCGCAGGGTTAGCGCTCCAGCCCGAGGAAATGCCGAGGGAAGCCGCCCTGCGCGGTCCCTCCCTGGGTGGTCGCGGTGGCCGGCGCTGACTGAGCCCTGAGCCTGGCTGGCGTCCGGCCCGTTCTGCAGGTGATGGCAGTACAGCTCAGAGGAGGCGAGCGACTGCCCGGCTAGCGCCCACGGGACGGCGTAGCACGTGGGCAGGCGGTATAGACCAGCCTGGGGCCCGATGCCTCCCCTGCACCGACTCACCTCCAGCCCCGTTCTGTAGCTTTCCTGCCCGGGTCCGTCGCCATAATGTTAGAAAACCCCAAACGGAGAAATCAGCCCTTGGTCCACTCTCTAGCCCATGACCTGGGTGCGCTCCCGCAGGAAAATCCGCCGCCCAGGGCCCTGGCGTTCCCCGCGCTCACGGGTCTACGGGGAGACGCAGGGCTGTGTCCGGTTCTTCTCTGGTAGGAAAAGACACCGGGACTGGAGGCGACGTTGACCGCCATCAGGTGGCGGGGTCGGGGTGCGCCGTCTGCTCTCTGCTCCAACAACAGAACACCCCATCTTCTCCGCTTCTGAGTAGAGGACGCGTCCTCACCAGGACGCTCTGGATCCTTCAGGTCTACAATCAAGTAATCGCTCTACCACGCGCTGCCTTGAGGCTGCATCTGGTAAATAGTAAAAATCCAGGCGGACGTCTCCGTCGGTCCCTCTGCAAAGTTGAGGGGGGGAGCGGTTGCACAGGTAGATGACTGAATCTACCCCAAACGATGGCCAGATTTTCTGATGTTTATTGGAATTACAATGGCCTGATCAGTCCTGCTCCAGGAACGTTGAGTGAGAGAGACAGACATGTCTCGACGATCGCAAGCCCCCCCGCGCGGTCATTTCTCCGGGGCGTAGAGGCGACCCAGACAAAGAAAGATCCCCCGCCATCTCCGGATTTCAAAGCTGGGTCACCGTGGCAGACTCCGTCATTTCAAAGCCCGAGAATCAGTTGTAGCTGGTTGAGTTGGGATGTGTTTGAAGTGAATATACATTAATCTGGACACATTTAAGTTGGTTCGCCACGAGCCGACTCTGAGCTATTATCAAGCCATTCCCCGCCCCCCAGAATCCCATTCCTGTTTCTTCACACAGAGGTTACTCTTCTGTTTTCTTTCCGTGGAATTTGATCCCACCAAGTCCGTACAGAGGATTGACTGTGATGGTGACGAGGGGACGCTCTGGCCCATGAGAACGGCCTCGCCCGGGCTGGCTTGCCCGGCCGGCCCCCGTCCCACACTATCCCCGTGTCCCGGTCCTTCTCCCTGGAAGCCAGGCTTGAGCCCCTCAGCCCCCTTCCGCCCTCAGGGTTGCTGTGTGGGTCCCAGAGACCCGGCCGTCGGGGCAGGCGGGCTGGTGGGGGGAGTCGAACCCAGAGGAGCAGAGGTGCCTTCAGTGAGGCCGCACTTCCTCCTCCGCCGGTGCGTGTCTGTCCCCCAGCCCGGCACCCCGCAGAGAGGCACCCGGAGTCCTCGGCAGTCTGGGGCAGCCCTGGCTCGCGCTATGCTCCGTCGTGCTTTGGAACGATAGGATCCCCTTCAGGTCCCTGCTTCTCTCGACGAACGCTTTCTCCGGGACGGGCCGAGGGAGAGGGAACCAGAAGTAAATGACTCAGATGTTAGTCCCACTGACCATGACCCACATTGCTGTGCGTGTGCAGGAGCACGACGTCCGGGCGGCGGGCAGAGAAACCCGGGAAGCGATCCGGAGGGGAACCACCCATGCCCCCTTCTCTCCCTCCCTCCGGGGCCTCACCTCTGCCTTCCTCTGAGGACCTAGAAGATTGAGTTCAGAGCTCACTTAATCCAGAGGCTCCCCCAGGAGTTTTCATGAGAATCACTTGTTAACATTTAGAAGCCCAGTGAGTTTGCCCCTAAATAGCGTGGGCGGGGAGACTGGGGTTGGTCTGGGGCTCACTGAGCCCGTGGGGCAGCCCCAGCCTCTGCTCTCCTCGGGCTCCTGCTTCCTGCTCAGGCAGTTCATCCCAGCAGCTCTGACTCGGAGGCTCGCTCCGCTGGGTCTGGCCTCCCCACGGGGTCCCCTTCCTGCCAGTGTCCAGCACACCCAGGGGGCGGCGTCTCCCGCCAGCGTCCAGCACACCCAGGGACGGCGGCGTCCCCAGGTAACTTCCCTGGGGCATTTGCACATCCTCCCAGACACGTGGGGGTCGGGAGCCATGGTGCAGGACCCGGTGAAGGGCCCCTGGAGGGATATGAACCCACCTGGGGTGCCCGGGGTGCAGAACGGCTCGTGCAGAAGGGCTCCCGGTGACCTGAGTGTGCCTGTGCTCTTTAAACGCATGTGGGACCCCTGAGCCCCGTGGAAGCCGGCTCTGCAGGCAGAGGCCCTGGGCGGTGGGTCACCTCTGCGACCCCTGCAATGCCTCGGGCGTGCTGTGTGCCCCGTAAATGTCAGCGGCATAAAGTAGGAACCAGGAAAACCCCTACAAGACCATGAGGTCAATCACACAAGGAAATTCTCAAATTTGAAATCAAGTAGGCAGACACAGGAACACTGAGCTGGAAACAGAGACAGATTCCTGAGGGCAGACCTGCCCGTTCAGTGACATCAACACCCCACGTGGACACGTGGACGCCCGCACGAGCAGACACATGGACACACACGCAGACACAAAAACACACATGCACACCCACGGACACACTCACACACATATTCACACACATTTAAATGAAACTGAAGTCACATCGTGTGTACAGTCTGAGAGCTTCCTCTCCCCCCGTCACCGGGCACAGCCGCTCGTCACCAGCCGCGAGGACAGGGCCGGCGGGACCCAGACTGCCCGCGGCCCGCCCGTCCGCCGTCAGCCCTCTCCAGAGCCTAACAGCCGGCGCCCAGTGGGGACGGCTTGGAGCCCGCTGTTAGTTTGTGTCTGACCCTTTATCATAAGCGAATTTCAGAAATATTTTAAAACGTCCTTTTCGTCCTAAAGAAATGACCTTGTAATTGTAAAACCACTGCATGCCGAGGGTGCACAGCGGAAAGTAGATGACCCAGGATGCGCTTATCAAGCAGAAGGAGTTGAGCGGAATGGAAATGCAAAACTGCTTTTTTTCAGAAAAGTTTTTCAACCAAAATTGGTAAAAATTCATTGAACCATGAATTTATTCAACCATGTATCTGTGTGATTTGGGGCATTCAGCTCAGCGAGTAAGAAAAGCATCGTCTTCTCTCACGAACCCAGCCTGACCAGGAGACCAGGCCGCACGAGGGCACGGAAACAACCATGACAAGGAAGCCTGGGCGGCGGGGGCAGAGGGTCCCGGTCTACGGAGGCTGCTTGGTCACGGCGCCTCTGACACCGGATGTTTGGGCCTCCGTGTTTTCCGTAGTTCTGCCTGGCTTAGGCGTTCACATTTCTCCACAAATATGTTCCTAAGCATGCGTCGTGATCCCCGTTGTAGAGAGAACTGCGGTGCATTTGGAATGTTTTCAACGACCCGCGTCAAACTGCCATCACGGACGCCTCGGCGTTCCGGGCCGTGTGTACCTACTTCTAACCAGCCAGTGACCGAACTCCCTTGGCCTCCACGTGATTTTTGTCTGAACGTCAGGTCCTGTATGGTCCACCTTAAAGGCCTGTTGGTATCTCCACGTCCTGTAATGTCAGGACTCTGCACTGCTCCGGCTGCAGCCACGTCGGGGATCGGAGCGGTAACAGTGGATAATGGCGTGGATGGAACCGTGTCTCCGCGTTCCCGGCTTTCACAGAAACCCTGGGAGACTCTGTTCACACTGGCTCGAGGGGTCGGTAGCCCTTCTTTTCTGGTTTAAAAAAAGAAGTCTCGGGGCACCGGGGGGGCTCAGGCGGTGAGGTGTCCGACTCTTGGTCTCAGCTCAGGTCTTGTGCTCAGCGCCGTGAGTTCAAGCCCGACATTGGGCTCTACACCAGGCATGGAGCCTACTTTAAAGAAAAGGTCTTCCTGAGTTAGGAACTGTATCAGTTTCACAAACTCTGATGTTTTCTACAAAGTCCTTTTGGGTTTGCTTGACGCCATCGCCCAGTGTGTCTCCGCGACATCTGTCCGATGGCGTGCTGGGGAGGAAATTCTTCCCGGTGTCAAACCATTCCCACCGTCATCAGAAACTCCGTGGTGAGCTCCCGGGTCGCCGCGTCATCACCGGACGGTCCAGTGTTGCATTCGGGATGTTAATGTATGTTCATAAGCAGCATTGGTCTGAAGTCTCTTTTTGTTTTTATATTTGTCGAGCTTCCTAAGGTCTAAATTTTATAGTAAGTAGTGAAAATACACATTCCTTGTAGCGGAGAAGTGGACAAAAGCAGACACGCCCCCAGAAAAGTCGCCATACATTATTTACATGGAAAAGCAATTTAACTTAGTAAATGCTACACACAAGTTCTTATTATGTGAGACTGTACACGTGTGTTTCTAGTTTCCAGAGTTTTGTCAGGGGGCAGCTGGTGGCGATGCCATCGCTCTACGTCCGCGTGAGTAAGTATTGTGTGGGTACCTGTGCACAGCTTCACGCATTCCTGCCTCGTCAAATCCTCACTAAGTGGCTGCTCTGAACCAAACATTGCATTAAGTACTGGGAATTCAAAGATGGAGGAAAGGTTAAGACACAGTCTTCATTTGGAAGGGCAAGTCTTCACTTCCAGAACATGGAGATCAGCACGAAAACTAAGGTGAGAGCCAGCGCGTCGGGCGACACAGTGAAGTCACTCAGGGGACAGCCAACGCGTCGGGCGACACAGCGCGGTCACTCAGGGGAGCGCCGCCGGTGTCTCCTCCAGCCGCAGAGCTGGGGTCTGGCCGGCGTGCGGGGCACATACATCGTGCACGGGCACACGTGGGCACCACCCAGTCCAAATTCTCCAGTTCATAACCTGCTGAGATGTAAAAGCAGATGAACCCTCAGTGACGTTTTCCAAGCCAGAGGGTAGTGATCTGCAGGAGATTATGAGAAATGGGGGAGGACGGAGGGTCCGGACGAGGGTGGAGAGGAGGAGCCGCCCCGAGAGCTCAGCCTTCCAGGAAGCCCAGTGTTCCCCGGGCGAGCAGCTCTCTTGGGGAAGCCGGCTGTCCTGCCACTTGGAACGGGAAGCTGACCTTGTTGGGATCTGCAGGAGACGCAGACAGAAGCCCCGTGGGGGGACTCCGGTGGGCTGTCCCCACGACACCTCCGCAGTCCGGGCAAGCTCTTGGGTGATCTGGAAGTGCCGGGGACGAGCAAATGCCCGGAGATGCTACACCTGCTGACATCTAGTCTTAATTTGAATTTTGAAAACAGTATCCGCGGGACCTGAACGCTGGAGCAGGTGGCACCACCGCCCGATAGTCAAAACAGTCCCATAGAATATGAAGGCAGCGCAAGCAGGGAAAGAACTACTGCCGCGTCCACTGAAAGAGCTGAACTTGTCAGGGAACAAAGCGGATGGGGGGGGGGGCGCTGTTAGAGGTCACTACACGCTGGCACTGTCCAGCCCCCAGACTGTCACAGCGGCCCACCACGTGATGCCGGCGATGGGGGACATCTGTAGGACCTGCGCCATCACAGCAAGGGCGAGCCTCATAGACGTGGTCACTCTGCCGCTCCACAGCAGTGTTGCATCCGCTCGCCCCTGCCCACAGGCGACACTAATCCCGGATGAACTAACATCTGCTTCTTGCTAGTGAGCCTGAAGTAAGAAATCTACCTTCGTGGCTGCCCCGGGCGGCCGGCTGAGAGCCCCCAGCCGTCGCCAGGAGAAGTCAGGTTCCATCGAAGGGCTCGGAAAACGTGTCTTGCTTCCTAGGGCTGCCTGCATAATTTCTTGTGTTTTAAGTATATTTTGAAACTAGAAAATCATTAGCCCTACGTATAGTTAAATACCTTTCCTTTTAATGGCTAGAATTGAATTTTTTTTAATGTTTGCTAATAAACAGTTTGGGAAACGTGTCATTAAGTAGATTAAAGAAACTTTCTCTTGAAATCTGACTTTCAAAATGGCCTTGACCAAATAGAAAGTCCAGAAAACCCAAAGGGATGAGCTCCGGGTCTTACCTGCAGGAGAACTTTCCGCCTGTCCTCCTCGAGAAGTCCTCGTGCGAGGGGCCAATCCGTCCCCCAGCTTTCTGTGGCGCTCACACAGCAGGCTGCGCGGGACGCTGTGTACGATCCCGTCACCACAGAGCTCACGCCTGGCCAAGGAGGACTACAAACCAATAAATAATCACTGATTAATAAGCCGGGACGCAGAGCCAGCCACCCCGGGGCGGAGCAGCGGATCGAACCAGGGGTCGGGACTCCGTCTCTTCCTCCCTGGGACCATGACGGCGAGTCTGAGCCCTGAGGTAGGACGTGGTTTTCCAGGACAAGAGCAAAGTCTGAAGTCCAGGCAGAGGGGACAGCAGCCCAAAGGCTGAAGAGCTCGGAACTCTCTTGGGGCATAAAGACATCCGGTGTCGCCCGTTCATTGAGGAAGGAAGGAAGGGCCCCGAGGGGGGTTGAGGATGGCCGGCAAGACCCGGCCTGACGTGGGCCTGTCTAGAGGCTGCCGCAAGGCCCGGGGACCGACCAGGAGTTACCGCAGCTGTGCATTTAGAAAGTCCCCGCGGCTCCTGTGCAGAGAGCGGATGCGGTAAGAATGACCAAGCCCGGGGGCTGGGAGGCCTCTCCGTGATCCAGGCGGCGCTGCCGGCCTCACTGTGGGGGCAGCTGGCGGAGCCCCGGCTCGCAGAAGGCTTCGACGGAGAGGCGAGCGTCGCTGGGCCTGGCAGCGCCACTGAGAGTCGTGGGAAGGCCCCGCCGGACCACAAGGCTCAGAAAGGCAGCGCTTCTTGTCATCGGGACCCAAAGCTGCGCGGCCTGCAGTCGTCCCAATCCTGCCACATGCCCAGGAACCCCGCCAGACAGCTGCGTCCTCCTGACTTGTCCTAAACGGGAAGTCATGGTTCAGGTACATCAAACGAGAAAGGCCAAGGTGTGTTGGAAAGGGGAAAGTGTGTCATTGGGTGATGTCATTGGGTTATTCAATGAAGCATTTACCTGTGAACACAGTCGATGAAGATTGTCGATTATCAGAAATGATCCAGTCTAATCTAAAAATGGGACTGAGAACACGGAAGCCTATTTTTTTTTTTTAAAAAAGGTTGTGTACCAGGGACAAGGCACTTGGGCTCAGGACAGGTGAATCACATCACGGTTTATTAGGAATCAGCTGACTGGCCTGTTTCTGCCCCAAAGACCTTGCTTGTTGGGCGGTGACCACCAGATCTCCCAGCCAGGGTAGCTCGCAGGGCCCGGGACGCTGAGCCTCTGTCCCTGCTGGGCGCATCAGCTCCGCACGGAGCTGCAGACGTCAGCGCTCACGGAGACTGTCCCAGGAGGGACCAGGCAGGCGGGGCCCGTCGGGGAGACGACAAGCACACAGACACGCTTGGGACGGACAAGAGCAACGGGGACGAGGAGGAGAAAGTCGGGGAGGCAGCCGCTGTTCTCGCTGTCTGTCCACCCAGCGTTGGGGGCACGGTGTCGGAAACCGGCAGGTCCTGAGAACACAGAGCCTGTCCTGCCCCTGAAGTCGGAGAAACGTCCTGTTGGGCAGAACCGTTACGTTTGGCAGAACTCCCGGGTCTGGGCGCTCTGCCTGCTCGGGGCCACAGGCCGCATCCCCAGGAGACCAGCTGGCACCAGTCTGGATCTGGGAAGCCTGAGGCCAGGAGGAGCCGGTCACGCCCGGGGGCTGTGGCAGCGCTGAGCGGGCGTGCGCGGGAGCCGAGCGGGTCCGGCTCCTCTCGCAAGCGGAGTGGGAAGCCAGAGCTGTGTTTTCAAGTCAGAGTGTTGGGAGCTGCTGCAAATTTACTCTTGGAATGAGAAAGTATTCGGGAACCAGGAGCATGTCCTTTCGTCCCAACACAAAGGTCTGGGCACAAGTATTTAACACATGGCCCGAGTCACCGCATCCACGTTGGTAGACGAGGGAGCTCCAGCCTGAGAGCTCGCAGGCTTGGCCGGTCTGGGTTAGTGTCCTCCTCTCGGGTCCCAAAGCCCATCACACCGTGTGGTCGTCCTCACCGGTGCTCACCCCAGGCCCCCTGCACTGAGGGCCGCGGGGGAGGTGGGGCTGGCAGCTTTGAGAAGCAGCCTCTCCCAGGACCCGCTTCCAGGACCCGAGCAACCACACGTATGTTTGCCTCCAGGTCGTGGCTCCCTGTGCCCCGTCCACCAGCATCTTCCAGGAGGGGCTCCAAAGCCAAGGTCTGCCGACAAGCCTACGGATGGAGAAACCCATTTGCGAGAGAGCAGCACACGCACGGCAGGTGCCCGCTTCCTGGTGAATCTGTGAGGACTGGCACGTGCTTATGGTGGAAAGAGAAACTCACAGCCGGAAACATGCGGCCGTCCAGCCTCACACCTGTTCTGTCGAGGTCTGAGGCTGTCGTATGAGCTTGGGAACTTTGTAGGGAACAAGCTCTCAACGATTTAGTCTTGATCACAGCTTTTTTAAAAAATGTGCGTACACGTGTATATATTCTAGTTTCCCAGAAAGGAAGGGGCTGGGACCGTCCCCTAGAGGCTGACACTTCAAGACGATGCTAGGATCCTGTCGACAGGATTGTGATGCCCAGTTTTAAGCAGGAATCACAACCATCATACAAGGTTTCCTTCTGAACTGTCTGACCTCAGTTTCTAATTCCACATGGATTACAAGGAATCTCAAGAAGATTGTGTCTGGTAGGAAAGGAGCAAGCCGCAGGTCTGTCTTATTAAAGCAGCTTGACTATGCTTGAAGATGAATTAAAAACACTGCAGGTGCCGTGAGAAAGATGGGTTACAGCATCCTGAGAGATCCGGGAAGTCATTACGGCTCCAGCATCCCTGGAACCGGGACCGAAGCCCCAGGAACTGGGGTAGATCCAGAAGCCACGGAATATTACTTTTTGACATTAGTCAGCAAGATGTGAAGAGACTCAGCCAGCTGTTTCTTTTTCCAGAACATAAGTAGAAAAAGTGTGACGGGGATCGGATCTTCACAGGCCCAAGGCGTCTCTCCAAATACCAGCGCGTACGCGTTTTAAGAGTTTTGAGTCTCTCTGTTGCACAAGATGAACAATGAATGTTGTCCCAGAAGCGGGACCTGGACTAAATGCCTGGACTAAATAAACCAAGAATTCCTGGTTCATTGTTGTTGGGGCTTTTTTTCTTTTTAAGAAAAAGACCCGTTACTTAGGGGGCGCTCTGGGCACTGCTGTCATTGGACTGGAAGAGGGCCGTGCGTTGTGCCGCGGGGGACTTGGACAGGGGCCCGTTGTCCTTGGGGGCCTGAGCGGGGTCCCCGGAGCTGGGGACTGGGGTTCCCGCTCCGCGCGCTCGCCGCCTCCCAGCTGCTTCATGGTGACACAGCGCAGGGGACCAGACAAGAAGCGTCTGGGGCGCTGCAGGGGCGCACAGCCCGCGCACAGCCCGCCCCCGCCTATGCCTTAATTAACAGCAGAAATGGATTACGAACGGGTTTCTTGGGAAACTGCTGTTTCCTCAAAAGACCATGCGTCTTATGAGGAAACAGTGCCTGAACTCAACTTTTATCTTACTGATTTATTTTAAAGATCTGATTTATTTATTTGTCAGAGAGAGAGCACGGACAGGGAGAGGGAGAAGCAGGCTCCCAAGGGGGACTCAATCCCAGGACCGTGGGATCCTGACCTGAGCTGAAGGGAGATGCCTCACCAACTGAGCCCCCAGACGCCCCTCAACCTTTACTTTAAAAAACAGAAGCCAACATGCAGGGTTCTGATGCAGGTCGGGGCGGCAGGGAGCTCCCCCGGGGGCAGGGACGCAGGGCTGTGCCAGGCGGGCTCCATCGCAGGCCTCCTGAGGCCCGGCCGGCCGTGATGAGGAAGGGGCCGACTTCCAGGGCGGGAAAAAACGGCAAACCATGCTCAGAGGCCCCAGAGCCTGTGGCCGCCTCCTCCTCCGCGTGAGGACGGCTCCAGTGTTGGGAGACAACGAGCTCCTCTCCAAGAGCCGCCGGGCTCTGAGCCGCACTGGAGCCCTTGGTAATGGACGCTGGTTACCGTGTGAGACGCCCCAGTAAAGGGAGCTCTGGCTGAAATGCCTCCCAACGTCCAGTTTGGAACGCTCCGGCAGACCGTGGACGCTAATTCTGCACACGCAGTGGAGGAAGGGGGGAGCCACGGAAGCTCCAGGAAGGGCCCTTGGCTGTGGGCAGCGTCGTCCATCCCACGGGAGACCCGGGGGCGCCTGTCACCCCGAGGCTTGCTTCTCACTATTTGATTTATTTCCATTGTGAAGAGGAATTTTGCAGAACACCAAGATTGCCAGCATTTTTAAGTTTATAGCGATCTTCAGAAAGAAAGAAAGAGACGGAGAAAGAAAGGAAGGAAGAAACCGACGACCAGTGCCGTCATGTGAGACTCCAGTCTAAGCGACGGCACGTTGGGAATGCCCAGGGTACAAAGGCTGAGGTCCCCGGCCCTCCACGCCGCACCCCACGGCCCCGGGCAGGCCCTCATCCCTCCCAAGCCCGTCCCCCACCCGCCGCTCCTGGAAGGTCACCCCCGGAGCAGCCCCGTCTCCTCCTGGGCTCTCCCTGAGCGGGATGGGGAGGTGCGCGAGGGTCGAGGGTCGGGAGGGGTGGGGCGGACGGGACCTCAGCCCCGCGGGGAGGCAAGCCACTCCCCCTCCTCCCCTCCTCCGCTCACTGGAGGCCTGGCTCTGGGCGAGGCGCTCCCATCCAGAGTCTCTGCCAAGACCCAGCAGGGCCAGGCGGTGCCTTTACGCCAGGCAGCCGGGAGGGTCTGCAGTGCAGCTCCCTAGGCCTCCTGGCCGTCCCGCCACGCGTGGGCGACTTCCTGGGCCTCCTGGCCGTCCCGCCACGCGTGGGCGACTTCCTGGGCCCCCTGGCCATCCCGCCACACGTGGGCGACTTCCTGGGCCTCCTGGCCATCCCGCCACGCGTGGGCGACTTCCTGGGCCTCCTGGCCATCCCGCCACGCGTGGGCGACTTCCTGGGCCCCCTGGCCATCACTGTACGTGTTTCAAGTGGCCACATTCCTTGGGGAAACTGGTGAGAGTGGGGAGTTCAGATCCTTCCAACGCTCGCACGTCACTGGTTTGAAGCCGGTCGCAGGCTGAGCTCCTCGGCCCAGCCTAGCCCCGACCTTGGGACCCACTCTGCCTGCGCCCCTGTCCCTGCCTGGCGCCAGCCCCCAGGGCTCTGGCTCATCCCACGGCCTCCGGCTTCTTCCACAGACGATTTTGGCTTGGACACAGCAAAGACTGGCTTGGGGGAGGCTCATGAACTTTCCCAGCCTGGGGGGTGCTGGCCCATCCGCTGCCGCCGCACTCCTGAGGACCGAGGCGGACCCTGGGAAACTTGCCCATGCCGGGCCCTGACATTATACTTCGCTGCAGCCGGAGAAGGGCACTTGCCCCTGAAGACCTCAAAGCTTGTGCATTTCTAAGTATTTGTAAAAAGGCTTCAGCTGCAAGGTCCCAGAGCCCAGGCCCCTTTGTGGTTAACTGAAACAACTTTGGCTGTGAGCACAGCCCTGTGGACCGGCACTGTGAGGAGTCAGGTGCAGGCCTGTGGGACCAAGGGCTCCTTCCAGAAGGGGACAAGCCCCAGACCAGGAGATCCACCCGCTGACCAAGCCCAGCTGGGCCGTCAGCTGGATACAGCACAGGGAGGCTGTCCACCCAGCTGTGGTGTCTGTTTGGTGCCGAGGGCAGGACACAGCTTTCTGGGACATTCCCCAGGGTGAATGTGGGTAATGTTGTGGTCTCTGTGCATCTGCCTCCTTCCTTTACTGGTCTTGACCCCGAATTATGTATAAAAGAGCAAAAAATATCCTCAAGTGGAAACCATCTAACTTGAGAGAAAGATCCAAGGGTTTGCCTTGGTCACGCGGGGGTCCACTCTCAGCAGCATCAGAAAGCAAGCGACAAACCGATGGCCATGACTGCGTGCTCAGCTCAGAACATCACCCAGGCCCTGGATTCCTTCAGAGTCGCGTCTGATTAGTGAGGGCGGCACGTACGGCCCGTGTGTGCGCTGCTCTGGGAAGCAGCCCCCAGCGGCGTGTTTCTAGTGTGTTAAGGTGTTGGAACACTCTTGATCTATGACTTCACCCAGTGAGATGCTAACAAGATATTTTTAATCAAAAGCCAACTGAACATGCGGTGAATTCAAAATGGGACACGGACGGTCCGCGCGGAGCTGCCTTCTGAGCTTGCTGCAGACACACCGGGTGTGAATTAGGACGCGTGAAACGCACACATGGTTTCAGCCCACAGATTCCGCCCTCAAAAGTAGAAAATCGCAGACTCCTGCGGCAGGGGGTCTGGGAGCGGATCCCGGAGGAGCCTGCTGGTCAGCTGCCAGGGAGAGGGCAGGATTGCCGGGCGTCGGAGCGTGTCTGTGTGGGGCTGTGGGAGGCGCTCGCTCTGCAGTCTGTGGAGACTCGGCCTGTCGCATGTCCCCCATCGAGGGGGGAAGCTGGGCCGAGGACGGAGCCTGACGGGGACGCCCACACCCACAGGCCACCTTGCTCACCGAATCCCAAGCCCCAGCCTGGGACATGGTCTCAGTCCTGTCCGTGGGCCCTGCCGCGTGGCGCTCACCGTGGACCGGGGCCGGGGGTTCTGAAGTGCTTATGGTTGGTGGAGTGAGTGCCCCTTCCTGCCATTTCGAAAACCTAAATAATTTTGAACAAGGAACCTCGCATTGTCAGTTTGCACTGGGCCCCAAAATCACATCGCTGACGGCTCCCTGACCCCGCTGGGGCCGACCAGTGCCCCCGGCCGGACTTTCCAGGGGGTTTGCTGGTGTCGCCTGCTCACTCTTCGGTGAGAGATCCTTTTCTTTGTGTTCCCCGTGTCACCTAACCAGCTACCGTGTCATCTGTCGCCGGACATTTCCACCCTGCCTTAGACGTATCCAGGACAGGATCCCAGGAAGGCACCGAGGCCCTGGGGACGGCCACGGAGTCACCCATGCTGGGAGGGAGGACGGGAGGAGACGAGGGGAGGGGCAGAGGGGGCCCCACGGCCTGGGGGGCAGAGCTGCGAGGAGCCTGAGCCCATGGGCTGCTCCTTCCCCTCCGGGCCGGGAGCAGTGTTCCCGGGTTTGAGCACCAACAGATGAGCCGCCTGTGTCCCCACGGACACCCCACCGCCGCGCCGTTCCTTACCGAGACTGAAAACAGAGACAGGAAAAGAAACAAAATCATTTCAATTCATGCTTTTAACTCTAAAATCCCTTTTTGTACATTTAGCTACATTTAGCTCCATACATTTTTTAAAATTAAAATGTATCCATTCTCTGATTCCTTATGTGCGCACATACATGTGTGCCTCGGTGTGCGAGAGGGAGAGGGAGAGACAGAGGAGGAAGAGTGCGGGAGACCTCCGATGTGCGCTCAGGCAGCCGGGAGGCACAGGCGGGAAGGAGCCCCTCCCTGTCCTCCGGGCCCCGGTTTGGAAAGCATCCCAGGACGGACACAGCCCTCTTTCTGGGAGCACCGAGTTCTCGAGATCAGCTCGTTCAGAGCTCGGAGGCTACAGCGGGCACTAGTGCCGAGGTCCCCACCCGCCGCCCCGTCACAGCTGTCCCCTGTCCGAAGGAGAGCGCCCGACGCTTTACCCGCTGCGGACACACGCAGCATGGAACCAAGTGCCCTCCGAGCAGCTCCTGTGCTCCCGGCCACACTGCAGCTGCGTCCGCCTCTCTCCTGCCTAATTTTTCCCGGCACCTGCCAGTGGAGCTGCCAACTCCCACAACTCATTATCGGAGCCCGAGCCTGATCCGCAAACATCAGGCTCTCAATCCTCATATTAAAAACAAACGTAGTCCGTCTCCTGACTTGAAGTCCAACTTTAAATTGGAAAAAGTTCACCGTCTCTCCTCGGTCAGACCCAGCACAGGCGGAGCCCCCACCCCACACGTTCCAGCGGGGCCGCGATGCGCTAATGACATTCACCTGCAGCCCCACGTGAACTAATTAAAACTCTTAATTGTACCTTTTCACATAAAGTGGAAGATTTTAGAAAATGGATTCTGTGTGGCTTCGTTTCTAAAAGTCCCCCAACAGAGTTAGCGCCGGCCGTTCCGGCAGGAGGCCAACGGGGAGCTCCCACCCTGCTCCTGCCCGAGCGTCTGTTCCACCCGGTCCTGCGGGGCTGGGGTGGGGCCGGCGGGGCTGGACACGGACCGTCCTGAGTCCGCACACGCCCCCCACGTGTCCCCTCCTTTCTCCCCGGGGCCGTGCGGACCGCAGCACCGGAGGGGACCGCGCGGCCCGGCTGCCGGTGTCCTATGTTCACGGGGTGGCCAGGGCTCCGGCCGCAGAAGCCTGGCGCCTCCCGTTGTCCGCAGGGAGCCTCCTCTCTGCCCCTCCGGGTCCTCCCCCTCCTCTCCCTCCTCCCTCCCTGCTCCTCCTCCCCCGCCCGCCCGCACACTGTGGGCTTCGCGCGGCCACGTCCCCCTCCACCAGCCGCACGCCTGTCGCGGGTCTTGGGAACAGAGAAAATGCTTGCTATTTCACAGAAGGGACGGACCAGACGTGACCTCTGGGGAGGAAATTTCAGTCTGGCACGTGTTCGGTTCCCAGGACACCTGCAGGGGGGGAGGGGCTTCCTGCAGGGCACACTGGGGGCAGGGCAGGGAGAGGCCAGGGGCGCAGGCGGAGCCCACCTGGCCCTCCTCAGACGGGAGGGACCCTAGGCTGCAGACGCTGTCTCTGCCTGTCATCTCCTGGGAGCTGGGACACCAGCCTGCCTGGCCGAGCTCGAGGCCAGCCGGGGGTGAACGGCAAAACCACAGAACGGCCATGTCCTTCTCCTAGCACTGACGCCTTTGCCCTCTCGCTGGCTCCGAGCTGGAGGCTGTCGGGGAAGTGACAAGAGGATCCCGGGGAGCCCCTTTGGGAGGCCCAGCTCACGAAGCTGTCCATGACCCCATGAGCCGTTGAGCGACGGAGACGTGCCCTTGGGTAGTGCGAGGAGCACCCGTGCTGAACCGGGGGAGGGACGGACTGTCTCCAGAGAGGGATTCGGTCACCGGGAAGGAAGGGGAAGCTCAGGTTTCAGCTCTTTAGGGAAACTGGGGGAGATCCAAGACCTGCGGAGCGCAGAGGCCACGTCTGATGGGAACTGAGGACCGATGCCCCAGAGCTCGGGACGGTGGGATGGGGCGGGTAGGTGTGATGGGTCAGCCGCCGGGAGCGGCGGGGCTGTCAGTCCCTCTCTCCGTGCCCGGGGTTATGTCTGCTGAGTTGTAGCTGCCACGACCCTTGGAGGCACGAGCAGACTCAGAGGAGCTGGCATGCAGCCAGAGGGACGAGACGGAGCCCAGGGCTCCCCTCCTTTGTGGGTGACTTCCAGAGCCTCCGGGGCAGCAGTTAAGACAGGCTTGGTTCTTGAAACCTGCTTATACTGCCTCATTGCATAAACGTCTCTAAGGAGAATCATGTCGTTGGCCTTCAACTTAGGACTGGGACCTTTGAGATCTCTTGGGAATTGCGTGCTCGGGGGGTCGCAGCATAGCAGGACAGATCCTCTTGAGCTGAGCTGGAGCGGGAGAAGGCCCGTCTCGGGTGTGGCATGACCCCTGGGGAAAGAGCAGGCCACCATTCTTCCTGGGACTGGACGGGGCTCCCAGCAGTTGGAAACGGGCACCGGAACAGCAGCCTGGCCCCCCTGGCCTAGCTTCTCACGTCTGCCCCACAAGGCCAGATTCCAGAAAGGACATCCCGACACCAGCAAGACAGGAATGGGCTCACGAGGTTGCCCTCTCCCCAGAACTGCGCATCCAGACAGCAGTGGCCAGGCTGCAATGAGCCTGAAAATATTTTTAATGATGACTGAAGGGATGTCCTAACGACCTGTTGGAAGTGATCTTCTTAAATGTCAACGCCATTCATCTTTAATGAGAAAACAAAATCTTCTGGCATTATTAGTCTTTAGAATTAGAGAACACAAGGGTTGAAATTCTGTCATTTTCAAAACCTAAAAAGGAGGGACCATTAAAACCTTGGATTCGGTATAATTTGCCTGCCTGGGTCTCCGTGAGCACCGCCGCCATCTGTAGCTGGCTGGTTAGTAGCGGTGCTGCCTTGTGACGCGCGGCTCAGTGCCACCCTGCCGGCCAGCAAAGGCACGTTTTGGAGATTCAGGCTGTGTAAGTTAGACCAAAAAAATCATCAAGATAGATAGCATGTGTTGAAGAGGATGTGGAGAAAGGGGAACCCTCTTACACGGTTGGTGGGAATGCAGGTTGGTGCAGCCTCTTTGGAGAACAGTGTGGAGATTCCTCAAGAAATTAAAAATAGAGCTTCCCTATGACCCTGCCATTGCACTCCTGGGTATTTACCCCAAAGACACAGATGTAGTGAAAAGAAGGGCCATCTGTACCCCAATGTTTATAGCAGCAATGGCCACGGTCACCAAACTGTGGAAAGAACCAAGATGCCCTTCAGTGGATGAATGGATAAGGAAGATGTGCTCCATATACACTATGGAGTATGATGCCTCCTTCAGAAAGGACGAATACCCAACTTTTGTAGCAACATGGACGGGACTGGAAGAGATGATGCTGAGTGAAATAAGTCAAGCAGAGAGAGTCAATTATCACATGGTTTCCCTTATTTGTGGAGCATAACAAATAGCATGGAGGACAAGGGGAGATGGAGAGGAAGAGTTGAGGGAAATTGGAAGAGGAGGTGAACCATGAGAGACTATGGACTCTGAAAATCAATCTGAGGGGTTTGAAGTGGCGGGGGGTGGAAGGTCGGGGTACCGGGTGCTGGGTATTATAGAGGGCATGGATTGTATGGAGCACTGGGTGTGGTGAAAAAATAATGAATACTGTTATGCTGAAAGTAAAAAAATAATAATAAAAAATTTAAAAAGATAAAGTAAAAAATTTTAAAAACCAAAAAAAAAAAAAAAAAGATAGAAAAGTTTTCAATAAGGTGATGAAAAAGGGCTGTTGGCACATCGGGGAAGGAGCAGAACGCAGAGGTGAGACCGTTGCTGGAGTCAGGAGCCCCCAAACCTGGGCACCCCACCACTTTGAACGGTCCCAGAACCGCTCCCTCTCCCCAAGCCTGGGCCCCAGCTTCTGCACCTGGAAGGGGACATGCCATCATTGCTCGGACCACAAGGTTTGCACGCAAGTGGCGCAGGGCCTCTGGGGTGACAGGGACACCGGTCCGGCGACCTGCGTCTCCATCTCTATGACGCTGCACATCCACTAAGGAAAAGAGTTCACTGACTTCCAAACAGAGGTTTGAATACAACCCGTGTGTTGGTTTAAACACCACAAACCCACAGGAAGCTTCAGACCAGTTTTACAGCTTATTTCAGTAAGCCTCATCCCAGGACCACAGGGACACGCCGTGCCTGCACCGACTGTTCCTGAGACACTCTCTGCGGCTGAGCTAAGGGGACAGGGGCTGAGGCACGAGCTCAGCTCCTTCTCCAAATCCCATGGTGCTTGTTATGTCCCCTCGCCAGGAGCTCACCGCGTATCCCCTGGAAACGGCTCTCACAGCAAGGGGACTTCACCGTCACCGCACAAAGCTCGTCCCAGCACACGACTAATACACATTCACACTCCACCAGGCACATTTTTTTAAAAGTCTATATTTAAACACTGGCACTGAGTGCTGAGATCCTTGAAAATAACGTGAGCTGGGTGCAGCACTGAGAATTCGGTTAGTTATTTTAATTTTATGTCTTATTATGGAATATGATGAAAAGGAAAGCTCAACATCCTTCAGAGCCTGCATTTCCAAATTCTCTGGAAAGTGTCTGTTTTCTAAAAAATAAAGTGGAAGTGAGGATGTACACAACGAGCCAGCGAGATCCACGGACTACGTCATACAAACCGCGGGAAGCCAGCTCACAGGAAACAGTGGTGCCAAGTGACCTTTCAGACTCACAGGGAAAATGTCTCTCAGAGAAAACATATTAAATTTTACATTTCCGGTCATCCCTTTGGATCCACACACCCTGCCTTCAAGAAACAGACACCATCCCTGGGGCAGGAGCATCAAGCACAGGACCACTGCGTCTGGGTGTGCCGGGACCTCTGGGGATCTCTGCCCTCAGGTTCCCTGTGGCTGCCCAGCTGGGTGCTCCGTAACGTGTGTACGGTCGCCTCCACATGGCACCCGCTGACCTGTGGGGTCCCTGCAGGCAAGGGTAGCCCCCAGCTGGCAGGGGGTAAGTTCTGCAAATGTGGGTGCAGAACCTTCTGTGAGGCAGTTCCATAGATAGCCAGCCCAGTGCTCCGACACTGCTATGCCAGCACACAAGACACGCACACGGACGTGCACACATGCATGACACACGCACAGGGAAGTATGTGTGTGCACAAGTGTGCACACGGGGATGCATGGGGTGCACACATGCACATGCACACACATGCACATATATACATGTGCACACGTGTACACACCATGTCTGTGCACACCACTGTACATGCCCGCACACGCATACACAGGGACGGGGACACACACGCGCGCACACACATGCACGGGCACCTTACACATGTGCACGTGCATGCGCCCTGCGTGTGCACACAGGTCTACATCATCCTGCGCACCCAACAGGCACACACAGGTGCACGGAGACCCTCTGCAAGAGGAAATGCCCGGTCAGTGTCCACTGAGCGTAGGTGCTCATTGGAGAGAGAGGGAAGCAGAGCCCTGATTGCGTCTGTGGGCCGAGCCGTTTCTGGAATGGGCGGTGGATCCCAGAGATTAAGGCAAGTTGCCTGGGAGTCATCTGGTGAGGGCGGTGATTTTTAAATGGCTGGTCCTCAGGCACCCAGAGGAGTAGGAGGCACAGGAAGGTGGAGGGAGGGGGCAGGGCTGGAGCGTGACGTAAGTGGCAAACGCTCCTTCCCGGGACTGAAGCTGCCTGACCCTGCCCAGCCCTCCGTGTGACTCTCACCGAAATCCTGGGAGGTCCGCGCTGTGGGCTCTGCTGCCGGAGGAGCAGGCCCAGGCCCAGCTGGTGGGCGGAGCCTCCTTCTCCGGCCCCAGCAGCCCTGGGACTCCCTTCTCTGGGCAGCAGCACTGGCAGAGGCATTTGGCTTGCAAAGACACAGCTCCTGGCTGCTGGAAAATTCTGGCCCTGTTCCTCGCACAGGGCTTGCTGCAGGGCTGCCCAGGGTCCTGAGAACCGGGAGATGCTCGGTAAACAGCAGACTTCCCAGCTCTGTGCCCGGTGGTCCAGAGGCCTCCTGGAGAGCCGCAGCCCCGTTCGACCCCCAGGGTGTGCCCTGCCCGGTCTCACCCCTCCCTCTCACCTGCGTCTTGCCCATGTTCCACCCCTGCCTGGAATTCTTGCCCTGCCCTGTGCACGCAGGGCTCCACGCCAGACCCTCCGTGGCCTCTCTGGGAGAAGGACAGTTGGGGCGGCCGGATCCCAGCCGGGTCCCTGCGGCTGACATCTTGCTCTGATCAGCTTGTGGCAAGTGGCCACAGACATTCTCGACCCTGGTGGTCAGTGGCCCCAACACACCCCACCCGGAGCCAGCCGCCCCGAGCCGCCATGGGACCCCGGAGGGTCCCTGAATAACTCTGTGGGCTCGGCCACACTCCTTTGCCTCCGTGTCTCTAGGGATGGGTCTCGCGACCACCGGGAAGTTGTTGGAGGGATTGAAACCTTCACAACAGATTTTTAGTCTCGGGCTCATAGTAAGTACTTCACAAAGTCTCACTCCCTAGCAGGGACCCACAGCTCAGCCCTGGGGACAGACGCTCCCTCCTGGGCTCCGGCGCTCACAGGTGGACAGGCGCACACACCCCGTGTGGCGGTCACGGCTCTGTGCTCCGGAGATCGGCAACCCGCCTCAGTGGCTTGACTCGTCCCTCGGATCGGAAGTCCTCAAACCCTCCTAACCAAGAGTCCCCTGCGCGGCGAAGACCGAGCTTCCCGGAAGGAGGCTCTGAAAAGGAGAGACTCTTGTTCTCTAACTGGGGTTGGGACTTTCAGGAGAACCAAGCCTGTGATCTAACCATGTGGATTAGCCAAACCATGGTGTGGTCAAGTCTGGGTAAACGTGATCTTTCTTCCCATGTGTTAGAAGCACCACCCAGCAGCCAGGCTGCTCTGCTCCCTCCGCCCCCCACCTGCCAGGTCTCCATGCTGTTTTCCAGGATCGGGAATCTGCATCACGGTGACGGCCATCCGCCGGGATGCCTCTCCGGTGACCGGACTTGCCCTACTGGCTGAAGACCATGATCAGACCAGGTTCCCCTGAATCCAGGCCTGTCTCTGCCGTGGTGCAGACGGTGCCCAGAGCACTTTCTACTTTGATTTAAATAGCGGCCCTTGTTCTCGGCTACTGAAAAGGTTTTTCCCTTTATGCTCACTTCTGTTCAGTGTTCTGGAATATGAGAATGCATCCCATTATTATAATTGTCTGGCTTTTAACGTGCTTTTGCCAACATGGAGGTTTCCTGTTCTAAAACCCTTAATAAACTGTCAGCGAGCCCATAGCTGGCCGCCCGCCGTCTCCGTGTCAGTGACTCTGTGGTGAGCAGCAGCAGAAATGCAAACTGCGGCCGCACGTGGCACTTCTCCTTACGATCGGGTTCAATTAACTTTGGTAAAATCAGTTCTTGGCAACACAAGCTGCTTGCTTCGTGATAAATGCCAGTAAGTAGCCAGACAGATTACAGAGACGAGGCATTTAGGAAAATTATGCTGCGGAACCAATAGTTAGTTTCGCACTTTGATTGCCCACCAGGAAGCAGGCGATGACCGCACAGTGCGGAGCGGTTGGGAAGGGTCTCACAGTGCAGACGGCGACCTGGGGGCAAGGGCCCCCGCCCCAAACCCCTGACCCTCATCTCCAGGTCTTGCTTTACGGAGAGAGCACTGACTGCAGTCTCTGAAGACTGCAGGGTCCCCGTGCCCCCGACGCAGTGACCGAGCCGTGTGCAGCCTGACCAGGGCCCCTGTTACAATATGAGTCACTTGCCACGGCTTCCTGGCTTCCTCTCCACTCCCCAAACTCATTACCGGGGCTCTGCACCCGGGGTCATGTCCACACTCCATGTTGCCAAAAGCTTAAAGTCTTTTATTTTCTTAAATAGATACTTTGTTCCCTTCGAGTTGCTTCTGTTCCACCATATCTGCATCAAACCAAAGTGTCTTCCCAGCTAGTGAAGCGGATGCTTTCTAACGGCGAATTCCGATCTGTGAATATTAAGCTTTCCTAAATCAGGCCATATTTTTTACACATTTAAGTTTCTGATTTTAAAAAAAGTTGGACAAAATGTCCCCAGATGATTTTCCTTACTCAACCAGGAACGCGCAGAAGTGACTTAGCCTCGGCTGCTAATTTTTAACCCTAACGTGACTAGGTCGCACCAAGGGCTCGGTTACTTCCGTGAAGCGCAATTCTCCTTGGAGAAAGCAGCCCGAGCGGCGGGCATGCGGGTCCAGCTGACGGCGGCCCACACACCGTGCTTGGCTGCGGTGTTTCGAAGGGAGCGTGCCGGAAGCATCGACAAACATACTCGGACATGCTCAGGTGTTAGCGGTTGTTAATCTCAAAGGGGAAATCGGGGCCAGGACCACCCATCAGCGACCACAGGCCGGCCGCGGCTCAGAGTGCCTGGCGTGGAGCCCGGGAGACGGACGCTGCCCTCGCTCCGTGGGTCAGACCCACCTGAAGCACGGCTCCCGGATGGGCACAGGGACCTCCCGCCTGTCCAGACCCACCGCCGGGTGGAGACTTCTGAGCTCTGCCCAACAGATGACTTTCTTTTAAAACGTGCTTAAGGAAGAAAAATGAGCCGCTCTCAGAATGTACAAATGCATGTTAATGCTTCTCTGTCAAAATATTGCACTGTCTAGACTTCGCCGCATCGTGGGCTTTGAAAATCCATCTCCTCGGAATCTGTATTCTGCAAATGCAGCTTTTACAAAATGTATTAAATTTGAAGGGGAGAGCCAATAATTGCAATGTTTGAAGATTCAATTTAAATACTAAAAATGGTCAAGAGCAGCCCCGGGGGAATCCAGGTGAAGAATTTGAGCTCTTGTGCAGTTGAAGTTTTGAAGTATTTTCAATATTTAGAAAAAAAGAAACACCTTTGCTCTCTTCTAAAGGTCCAGCAGCTCAGACCACGTGCAGCGATGGCTCCAGCCTAAGGACGCGCCGTGAGCTGAACACAGACCCTGAGGAGAGCCTTGGCTGAATTTCTTCGAGATGCCGCTCCCTCATGTCCTGCAGTACTATTCCGGCTCTCCAGGCACCGTCCCGAGCAAAGAGTGCTTTAGCCACCCACGGTGGGAGTGGATGCCCGTCCTGCAAGTGTTCTCAAAAGTGCCTCCCATGCGGCCAGCTGTCAGCTTTGCTGGCATTTCACTGCCCCCAAGAGTTAGCTCAAACTCCAAGGGGAGCCCTGCCTCTGGAGAAGTCACCCTCCTGGCTCCAGGTCCCCTGTCAGGGAGGAGGAGGCATGGTGGCCGGGGCACAGGGCAGCTCACACACAAACTTCAGGCTACAGGCCCTTGGTTTGGATGAACCAGGTTGGTGGGACCCTGAGAACCTGTGCCTCCAGCCAGAAAATCCCCATGTGCCCACCTGAGCACCGGAGAATTGTGTGCCCCATGACCTCCCTGGAGGACGGGGGAATATGGAAGCAGAGGAAAGGGTATTGAGAGGAGTGTTGTCAGTGAAACTTAAGGGGAGGGTGTGGTGTCCCCCAAGCTGGGCAGACAGGAGACCAGGAGGCAACTGTCCATCAGAGGTCTTAGGTCGTGAGAATGGTCAGGCTGATGTCACACCAGAAGACCAGGGAGGAAGGTCGTCCTAGGGGCTGAGACTGCTTGCATGGTGGAGTGCTGCCGCAACGCAGGGCTGTCACAGAGGCCAGAGCAGCTGGAGGGCACCTGTGCCCACCTCCCTTGGTGGGGAAGGCACGGTGTTGTCTGGACAACTTGACAGATGCATCATCTGAACCCCTTGACATTCAGCAGTAAAAGCGCACTGATTTTTAGCAAATTTACAGATGTGCACACCATCCCACAACCCAGTTTTAGGACATTTTCATCCCTTCACGATGTTCCCTCACACCTGTTCCCAGTGGATCCCAGATCCTGGCCCCCGTCCCAGAAGCACACTTGTCCTTCGTCTCTGCAGAGGCAGTGGCCACGGCATCACACACGGAGGAGTCCTGTGTCCAGCTTCCTCTGCACACCTTCACGGCTTCGAGGTCTGACATAAATCAGTGCTTCGTGCCTTTCTGTGCCTAAATACGCTTCCGTGATGTGGACACAGCACTTTACTCCCCGCATTATGGACCGTCAGGCTGTTCCAGTTTGGACAAATGATAGGCTCTTGTGCCACGAAACACACCGCGCCCCCATACTGCGCCCCCTTCCCCGCAGATGCTGTCTTGGGGTGCGTTTGGGGGGCATGCGGACCTCTTCGAAAGTGCCCCGTGGGGTTCAATGCCAGTTGCCTTTTTCTGTGGGTGCATTTCTGCTCATTCCTGCCGACGCTCGGCACCCGGCAGCCCTCCTGGATTTTAATTTGTGTTTTCCTGAAGGTGAATCGAGTGGAGCCTCTTCTCAGGTGTTTTGCAGCCACTGGACATTCTCTTCGGTGAAACAGCTACTTAAACCCTCTGGTCATTTATTTTTTCAATCAAGTTGTTTATCTCATTGAGTTGTAAGAACTCTTTATGTATTTAGGATGCAAACCCTCCTTATCAGAATCACGATTTAAACCTATTTTCTCCAGTGTCTGTCATATATCTTCATTATCTCAATAGTGTCTTCTGAAGTACAAAAGTATTGAATTTAATTAAAGTCATGCTTAGCCACTACTCTTTCATGGATCACCATTGTTTAGAATATTTTGCTTGACAAAAAGTCAGAGGGAATTTATCCTGTATTTTATTCTAGAATTTCTGTTTTTTTTTTCTCACCCATTAAGCTTATGATCCATTTTGAGTTAATTTTTGTGTATGGCTAGAGATAGAACATATTATTTTATTATTTTTCTTTTTTTTGCGTGTGAATATAGAAACATCCTAGCACCATTTGTTGAAAAGATTGGTCTTTTTCCTTTGAATTGCCTTTGTAGCTTTACTGAAAATCTATCGGCCATATACGTCAGGGTTTAGTTCTGGACTCTCGGTTCTGTTCAGTGGACCCATATCCCTGTCTTTACACCAATACCGGGTGCCTTGTTCACTAAAGCTTTATACATTGCTAATGCTTTCCTGTATAAAGTAGAGCAAGTCTGTGTTCTTTTTCTTTTTTCAAAATTACTCTATTATCTTATGTCCTCTGCACTTCCCCCATAAAGTTTAGGATCTGCTAGTCAGCTTCTATTTAAAAACAGGCTGGTAGGGATTGTAGGACTCTCTAGATCAGTTTAGGGCGAGCTGCCGTCTTAATGAGTCTTCCCATCCATGAACATGGAACACCCTTGCTTAGTCCGTCCTTCCTCAGTCTCGTGCAGAGTGGGGCGCACCCTTCAGGGGAGCGGCCTTACACTTCCTTTGTTAAAATTACTGCAGAGTATTTTATTCTTCCGAGGCTATTGTGAATGGACTGGTTTTCCCAATTTCATTTTCAGATTGTTCATTGTTCGTATATAAAATACAAATTATTCTTTCTTGTCTTATGTTATGCAACAGTGGTAAACTTGTGTCATTATTTCTGGCAGTTTTTCTGACCATTTCGGTATTTTCTCTATACAGGATGGATGCCTCTAATTTGTGGTGGTTGTGACAGTGCTGACTCAAGCCTCCACATTCTGAGGAGCAGCCAGTCGAGGAGTGGCTGTTCTTGCCTCGGTCCTGGTGTTGGGGAAAGCATTTAGACTCCGGCATCGTGTGCAAGGGGAGCTGAGAGTTGTTAGCAAATGTCCTGTATCAGGGTGAGCGAGTTCCCTTCTATTCCTGTTTTTGGAGTTTTCACCCTAAATGGATAATGGATTTGTCCAAAGCTTTCTCTGTGCCTATCTAGATGATCATGTAGGTTTTTGTCCATCATTCTATTAGTAAGATTTACTCTGTTAATTCATTTTTAGATATTACACCAACCTTGTATTCTTGGACCAGATCCACTCGGCCATCGGTCGGTTTTGTATGTCGCTAAAATCCTGTTGAGGAGTTTTACATCTGTCTTCCTGAGAGAAGTTGGCAGTTTTCCTTTCTGTGGTGTCTTTCTCTGGCTTCGGCGGCAAAGTCGTACGGGATCTGTTCAGTAAGAGACCGCAGCAACTCTGACTCTGGTTTCCCCGCAAACTTGTTCTTGTTGCTTATTTAGCATCTTGCCTGGACAAAGTGTCTTATACCCGCCTCCCCCCAGCAGCCAGCGGCGTCTTGTCAGTTGTGCTCTGGTTTTTCACTGTTACGCGGTTGCTCCTTTTTCAGCCTCGCTTCCCAGGGCTGGCTGTCCCTGCTCCTGCCTGTGGCCGGCACCGGTGCTCAAATGCCCGGCAAAGCTCGCGCCCTCTGCTCGTCGACATGTGTCTGGGCTCAACAGAGCACTCAGGTTTCAGGATTCCCTCAAGCCTGCCCCACTCCTGCAGTCTGCAAGCCCTTGCAGGTCGCCCTGTGCCTGCACACGGGCTCCTGGTGGGGATGCGTGGAGAGGTGGGGCTGGGTCTTTCCTGATCTGCCTGTTGAGTTTCCGGCCAGGCTGTCTCTTGCCCCAGCCAGCCGTCTCAGACAGAGAGCGGTCGTCCCGATTCAGGGTCCCCGAAAGCTGCTGACTTCGACACCCCCGACAGGCGGGGATCTTTTGCCCTTTGCTCCAAGACGAGCCGAGCGGCTCCCTCCAGCACTGAGGCTGCTGGGGATTCGCAGCCAGCCCTGACCTGCCGCATCTCGCAGACCGGCAGAGCCACTAGGAGCAGAGGGCAGAAGCGAGAACACCGCGGACCGACCACTCTCGCCCAGAGCTCTGCGGTCGGACGTGAGTGCGTGTATCGTAGCTTTCCGGACGGGCCTGGCTGACTGTCAGGGCCCTGGGATGGCTGCCTCGTCATTTCGTCCCGTTTACGGCTCCTCCTCTGTCTGTCGCGTCGGACGCATCTGGGCCAGCGGCTGGGAGTCCGACGTGCGGCTCCTCTCCGTGCAGCTCCGCACCAGTCTGACCTCAGACACGCTCCCACCTCTTTCTGAGTCGGCCTCTGCTGGTGTGGAAAGAAGTCTGAAAAGGGAATCTCTAAGTTCACACCCAGCTCCAAAACATCAACTCAAGGAGCCAAACGTGCATATTAGAATCACTGAAATTCAACTGCGCAACGTAGTGGAGAAGCCCTCAGGTCTCTCTCACATTAGAACAGATCCAGATGAAAGCGCGGGCAGCTCCGCCTCTGCTTCTCACTCCCAAAGGTCAGGAGCCCTGGGGGGGCAGGGGGCGGCTGCTGCGTTTAGAGCACAGTTAAACAGGCGGGAAGTAGCACGGCTTTCCCTGCTGGGACATGGAAAGGGCCAGAAGCCCCTGTCTTTCAGAGACGCACCCCACACTTGTAGGATCTGAACACATTCCCCTTTCCCGAGGGTTGGGGGTCCTTGCCGTGGAAATGTTACTGGACCCGTGACAATACATGAGTGTCCTCAGGGACCCAAGGGACCCGAAACTCCTTGTCTCCACAGGGCAACAGCAGGGAAGGAGCCCTTACGCCCCCTCCTTCTGATACTGTGCTCTCCCGGCCTCACTTGTACCCCACGCCCACCCCCCCCGCTCCCTACGGGGCCCCTCGCTCTGCTGTCCGCCCACTGCTTCCGTTGCCACTTCCTCGCGACCTGACACACGAACCCCCTCCCGTCACAACCTGTGACCACGAAGAGTGGCAGGAAACCGTGTCACAGGGCCTTTGTGTCCCCTCTGGAGTCACTTAGCAGGACAAGGAAGCTCCCTTAGCTTCCCCTGTAGCTCCTCTCTCCTGGCCCCACCGAGAAATTCCTGTATCTCCTGCTGATGGATAACGTGGCAGCTGCTTACAGGAGCAAGTGGGCGACTCTTTGAGAACCAGTGCCCGAGGCTCCCTAACTGGACGTGCACGGAGAGTGTGAGGACCTGCCTGCGGATGTTCGACAGACGAGCTCTCCCGTCCTCACCCTCACAACCTGTCGCCGTCCGTCATTAACTTCTTGTAAGATTTGTGTACTTGTGCTTTACATGAAGTCGAACCTGGAATGCGCCTGCATGCGCCTAAATTGTTCATTCTCCCCCGGTGTTCGCAGGAAGCGGAACGTGTGTCTGTCAGCCCCATGGGACAGAGCGCACCCTCAGAGCTCTGTAGGTCCCTGTGGCTCTAACTCAGTGTGTTTTCGTGTCTCGCTCCTCTGCCGTCTGGAAGCCTGCACAAATTTTGTGGTGAGCACTCCTAATTTTCCTAGAAGGAGAAAGATCTAAAGAAAAAAAAAATTTCAAGTGGGAGCGGGGTCAGAGCCGATGGCCGGCGGGGAGGGGCTCTTCAGCCTCCGAGCTGAAGCCGGGGCTGCCGGGGAGCTGCGTAACAGGTGCGCGGGGTCTCCTCGAAGGACCACTCAGAGCTGTGCCTGAATCCACACTCAGCTAAAAACAGAAAGTTTAATTAAAAATATCTACAAGATGGAGAAAATCTGTAGCCGATAAATGCTGATGTTTTCAAAAGCCTGGTGGTCTCACTGGAATTGGCTTGTTTTTCTGTCGCCTCGGTGGGAGGGAGCCGCCGGGGCCACACCTGTGGGCGCTCTCCGTGTCCCTTGGCTGCCGCTGATCTGATATGTGGGTCTCGAAGAGTTTCGTGGCGTGTTTGCTCATCTCTAAATGACATCCGAAGACTGTACCTCACCTCGTGCCGTGGACTGTGACGTGGGGGCGGTGATGATGGGCTTTTATTGAGGTCGGAGTGAAATAGGGAACCGCGTATCGGGCTTCCTACCTCCTAGGGCTCTTGTTAGGATTTCATGGACTTAGCACCATTTCATAAGCAAACAAATAAAATACTCTGGGCATGTCTGTGCCACGCACCTGTCAACTGCACTCCACAAAGCCAAGACGGACGCGGTCCCCTTGACCGCCCTCTGCTGACGGGCCCTCCTCCCCTCCCGAGCACCATTGTGTCCTTCGGAGAACCCGGATCACGGCTCTGATGTGGTCTTCAGCGTCCCGCTGGCGTGCCGAACCGGACCCACACACCCAGCAGCCTCTCCACCCAGTGGTTGGTGGCCGCTCTTCCCAGATGTCTCTCCACGAGGTGCCCAAGCCGCAGACATCACAGAAAGACAGGAAAGCCAACATCATCGTTCTGGTCTCAAGTACACGGTCTTCTTTCCTCCTGCAAAGGAGGAGCCCTGCATGTCATCCGATTGGAGTTCAAGGTACAAAGATTTGGGCTGACTTTCGGAAGGATGTCTTCACCTTTACGCCAGCCTCTGCAGCAAGCACGCGTCTTCTGAACTGCGTCCTCTGTGCAGCTCATGGCCAACACTGAAACAGCTTCCACCGCAGAAAGGACAGTGTTTACTTTACTCCAGGACTCGGGCCAGCGGCTGAGGACCCAGGGGAGGTGGATGAGAGTGGCAGGTCCTGGCCTGGGGCCCGAGAGTGCATCCGGGACCCCCCGTGGAGCTGACACACGTTAGGGCCAGAGAGGACCTCGGGGCCAGCTGAGCACGTCACACGCCTGCGGAGCACCATGCTTGGGGCCTCACAGGCGTGGTGACGGTCTGTCCCCGGGAGCGTACTCAGGAGGGAACGTGCAGGCACCCACCCCTGCAGCAAGCTCAGTCAGGGAAGAGCAGCCGAGGTCACACCTGGAGGCACAGGGAGGACCCAAGGCTGGCACTGCCTGACTCCCGGCACTGAGCCGAGACTTCAGTGTGTTCCGGGGGCCGGGCAACTGTCCGGAACTGTCCGGTAAGGGAGCGCACATCAGACAGGCGCCTGGGAAAGGACTTTTGGGAGGACAGGGGGGTCTACAGGGTAAGTCTGGTCTCACCGGCTGTCCCTGGACGAGAGGACAGCCCGGCCTACTGCATCTGGGGGACAGTCCCTGCCCTGGCCCCCACGGAATAGGACCTCCCCGTGTCCACGATTTGGGTAGCCCCTCCCTGGAGTCTGGGCCGGCTCTGAGACTTGATCGTGACCAGCAGGATGCCAAGGAAGAGGAGTTGTCTCGGGCCGAGGCCGAGCCTTAGGAAACCCAGAGACTTCCACCTGCCGTCCCACAAGACCAGAGAAGAGCCCCTCGGGAGCCCCGTCTCCTCTGTGGGGTCTGACTGCTGAGGTGGCGAGGAGAAGCTGAGGCAGAGACACAGAGATGCTGAGGTGCCCAGACTCAGGGGCGTCCTGGAGGTGGTGGCAATCTGAGCTGCCAAGTTTCAGGGATGAATAACCAACAGGCCGTAGAGACAAGAATGAAGAAGGCACTGGCGGCCAATCCGACGTGCTGGGATCTGCTAACCTGTGGACAGCGGTCTCAGAGCACACGGAAGCCGGGCCACGGGCTGTCCACTCCGGTAAGCCAACATGCGGGCGTCCACGGGCTCACGGGCAGAGTTTGGGTCTTCAGCCACGTCCCAGGGCCCTTCCAGATGTCCTGTGAGAGGCGCATCCACATCCGTCCCCCAGCACACACCAGCAATGGCTCCGTTCCAAACGTAGGCTCAGCACAGAGGGGCGGAGCCCATGCTTGGGGTTCTTGGCAATAGGAAATCCCAGGGAACGTCTGAGAAATTCTGAAAATACAAATCTATGCAAACGGAGGGTCAAAGAGGGGGCCCATGTCCCAGAGGATGAAGGTCAGCGTCCCAGGGGCTCAGCCTCCCACTGTAGACAGTTCGAGCCAAGGACCGGCTCCTCAGAGACGCCCTCCGCAGTGCCAGAGGGCTGCGGGCAGGGATGAAGGGCGGCGCCTGCCATGCCCACGAGAGGCAGTCCGTCTCTGTGAGCCTCCAAAATTAAGTCCCGTAAATGATGTCTCCACGGCTCCCAACCCCGCCTGGGACACGTGCGCGGCGTGCCCCGCTTTCCCCAGCCCTGGGGCATAATGCAGGATCGCGATGGGGTCTCGGCTGGGCTCGGCCTGCAGGGCTCCGGCTTCCCGTCGGCGGAGGCCCTCCCTGGGCAGACACGGCCGGCGACATCTGCACTGGCAGCTGGAGAAGTTAAACGATAATTACCCGGCGTGCGCAGTGGTGAGCCCGGGTACGGAGGGAGCCGCTGATTAATGGTCCTCAAGTTTGCGCTGAGTGACATTGAAACCACACGGAGCACTTGGCCAGAGACGAGGAAGGAAGACATTCCCGCCCGGCACCAGTCTGTTCCCAGGGCCGCCCCGTCTCCTGGGATTACGGGGAATCCTCACTGAGGTCGGACAGTGTCCCCCGTGTCTGTACAGGGAGTGTTTGGAGAGGTGACCGGGCTTGGAGGTCCTGCTGGGGGTGGTGTTCGCTCCGGGCTTTATGGCCAGGACACAGGAACAAGGGGGTGTGAGGGGACCCCACACGGGGGGCCTGCGGCGTTCGTCCCTTCACTTCTGGCCTGCAGACCTCTGACCCTTCCAAACGCACGTGGTGTCATCGCTCCTTTTCCTGTGAACACAGCTCATCTGTGCGCCTCCCCTTCTCCTCCCTTGAGCAGCAGGTGACCGCCCAGGAGGGAGCCATCACGTGACTTCCACTGGCCACTGACTCTGGCGCATTCCACGGTGGAAGAGCTGCTGGGTCCTGTAGGAGGAGCCACCCCGCGTCCCCAGGATGTGCGTCCCTATGGGTCCCTGACGACTCTATGGGCCCCTGCACGGCTTCTGAGCTCCTTCTCCAGAGCCAGGGCCAAAGCCCCAAAAACAGACCCTACTAGTTGCCACCCAGCGCCCAGCACGGCTTTGCAAAGGTTTCATGAATAATGGACATTTCGCAATGACCCTCTGCGCCAGGACACGAGTGCAATTTCCCGCCCTGGGGGGGGGCTGTGGGAGGTGGGACGGGGACGGGATGACCGCCCGGCGCAGACACGGACCCCGGAGGGCGCCCGACCCCCCGGCGCAGACACGGACCCCGGAGGGCGCCCGACCCCCCGGCGCAGACACGGACCCCAGAGGGCAGGCGCATGTCTCCAAGGCTCGGCCCCTCCGACCCCTTCCATGGAGCCCTGATGGAGGGTGCAGATCCCAGAACCACGGTCTCGTCAGCGACGACACTGATGTGCGTATCTCGTTAGGTGCTCCCGGTTCCTGATGCTCGAACCGTATCAGGAACGAGTCTTCATGGTGTTTGAAACAAGTCACGAGGTCACGTCACCTTCCCCAAGCCACTCAACGGCCCTGTGCCTTGGTCTCCTGCCCCACATAAGGGGACGACAAGAGTGCTGACCCCACGGGGCAGGGGGAGGCCCATGCGGGCGAATCCTGCGGGAAACAGGAAACGGAGCCGATGGCGTTCGGTGCGGCGCGTCCTGATGCGTGGGTGTCCGGGAGGTCGCGGAGCTCGTCCAAGCTCCCACGGCGGCTGACCAGCGGGGCTGGGATTCGAGTTTGGCTGTTTGGATCGAAGCTCAGGGCTGTTCCACTGAAGGACGTGGCGTTCCCGGATCGGTCCCTGAACCGGCTGCGGACACACGGCGAGGTGAGGCCTCCTCAGGGAGCCGGCAGCGCGGGGTCTCCCACGTCCCGTGACGCGCTGACGGGCGTTTGCTGTGCGCGGTGGGCCCGTCCCCCCCGCACGTGTTCCGGAGACTCTCCGGGGCCGCCGGGCCTCTCGCGGCCGCACGTGCTGAGCGCCCGGGGAGGGAGAGCTCATTAGAGATGCTCGGGCCGGAGACCGCCTGGCAGAGCGAGCGTCTGGAGCAAAGTGAGTGAGTCCTTCAGAGCTTCTCCCCGAATCAGCAGAGCCTGGCCTCATTAATTATTAACGGCGCCGCGACCTAAATAAATCATGGGATCGTGCTTCATTTAAACGCCGCTTGTCACACACCCGGCTCGTCCGAGCCGATAAATGGCTTGAGCGTGAAGGAAAAAAGAGGTTGTCTTTCAAGTGCAATTATAAACCCGCAACGACACAGGACAGCGCAGCCCACCCTTAACCGGCTCGCGTGCCCTTCTCCCGTCACCGCTACCGCCACGGCCCTCCCCGCCGTCCCCGGGAAGGGAATCACTGGCCCTCTTTTAACAGGCTATTTAAAAATGACTTTTCTTCATAAATACAATTTCTTATTCCGTTAACGTCCGTCCGTGACTGCTAAGCCTCGTCGGGACGATCACCGTGGAGCATTGCCACCGAGATCTGCGCTGCCGGTAGCTGAGTGACAGTTCGGTGACAATTACAAGTCTACCTTTTATGGAGCAACGCTGCCCTTGCCAACAGACTCGGAAACCCTCTCCCGCCCCGGACGTGGGTCCACTCCCCAGGCCCTGTCCACCCTGCCGCAGGGCTTCCGAGCTGTCACGGCGCCGGGGCCTGGAGCTTGGCAGAGGGAGAAGCAACCCCGGATCCGCCTCAGTGTTTGCCCCTTTTGCTCTCGGCCACCCACAGGACAGTGGCTGCCAAAGGCCGGGATGTGGCCTTGCCTGTGCGTCATTTCCTCCTTCTGAACTTTCGGGCCACTTCCTACCCCTGCCCCCATCTGGTCCCCTGCTGCAAGCAGTTCACAGGAGCCGGGAGTGTCTCTGCCCGAGGCCCACCGACGGGGTGGACTCGGCCTCCCCAAACTCTGCCACCCTTCACGGGTCCTCCAGCAGCTGCCGAGGGACGGTGCAGGCCCCAGGTGGGCGTGAGCACCCCACCGCCCTGTGCGCAGGGGTCTGCAGATGAGCCACGGGCAGGAGAGCCAAGGATGTCTCCGGAGAGACGATCTGGTGCTGCCCAGGGGACCCCAGGAAGGAAGGAGACCGAGACCCAAGCTCTGGCATTGGATGTGTGAGAGCAGGAGTGCCCCCCAAGCAGCCCCTTCCTTTTCTTAAGCCCCTGCCCCGAGTCAGGACGGAGGGAAAGAGGAAAGTCTTTGGTTCCCAGATCTTCGGGGGGATCCATTTTTCTTCCCCAAATGTTTGTGATTTTGGCAGCCTGCTCCCAGCCTCTAGAGCAGCGGCCGTCCTGGCGCTCCCGGCACAGGGACCACCGTCCGGACACCGAACTGGTCTGCTTCATGACCCGCAGACCCCACACCGGCCCTGACTGCATTTGTGGTTCTGTGGCTTCTGACCTGAGAAGAAGGTGAAGGTTTGCTCTTGCTGCTCCTCTCCAGAGCCACAGGGCCGAGCAGGCAGCACCCGGCTGCCGGCCTGCCTCAGTTTCCCCTGCTGCTCCCCTCCCTCTGTGCGTTCCCGTGAGGGGCGCTGGGTGCCTCCACGTGGTCTCGACAATAAGTCTGAAAAACCGTCAAACGAGGAGCCAGAGTAAGCCAGAGCCTGGCGCAGTAAGAGCAACGGGCGCTGTTAACACCTTTAGGCTCTTCTTCGGATGAGACTTGGACGCTGCTGGGAACGGACAGAAACACGCCCGCCCGCCAAGGAGCTGGAGGAGCTTCTTCCACTCCCAGACACTGCGGCTCTCACGGCTGGGTTGACTCTTTCACTCTCGCGTCTGTGCCTCGCTGATGCACGGGACCCGTGAAGGCCCCGTCTTCCAGGGACCTGCCCAGGGCCAGGCTCATGGCCAGACAGGCGGACGGTGCCGGGCCGGCGAGAGGTGCGTCCGCTGGGTGCCGGGCCCCAGAATCGCGGCGGTCTGGAAGCCTGGTGCGGAGAGCTGTCCGCGACTGTGCCCCGCGCCCCAGTCGGACGGAAGGCGCCGATGGATGTGACATCGGAGGAAGTCCGGAAAGAAGGGACGCGGCAGCATCCAAAGGGAGACTGTGCCGCGGAAACCGGCTCTGGGGGCTCCCCAGTCCGGCACGTGGAGGAAGACCAATATTTTCATGAGTCTTAAAGGTTTCTCAAACCACAGCACGATGGCTTTACCTGAGCAACAAAGACCACTTTCTGCCTTTTCCTCCTGATTTGCAGGCAGAGACGACACCTGCCAACAGCTCACCAGCGGCAGCCCCGTGGCCCTGTCATCATTAGGGGAGGGTGTTGTCCCCCTTAGACAGGACGATGAGAAAGGCACTGGCATCATCGTTGTTCTGGGCGCGTTCATGTGCGTAGTTCCCCGATTTCCTGCAACAGCGAGCTGGGTTCTGCCCTGGACTCACATTGTTTCGGGGACAGGGCAGCCCTCTGCGTCCCAGGCCAGCCACTGGCTGACGGACACCCCTCCTTGCACGGCCAGCGACGAGCTGCCCCTCCCACTGATGGCTGGTAACGGTGCCCTCAGGATTCATGCCGTGCTCTGCAGGCCCACGCACTGGCTGGGGAAGGACTGGTTTCTGATACAGGGAACCAGGTTCTGGGTTAGATCGCACACACCTTCTCCCCGCAGCAAAGCCCTGTTGCAGGGACACGTCCGCCTGTCGCTCTAGGGCGGCCCCCCTGTGGGGCAGGACCACAGAGGTGACTGGGCGCACACCAGTCTTGTGGACCCGGGTCTGGGGCACCGGGGTCCCTCTGAGCCTGGGCCAGGCCTGCGGCCGGGGGATACACCCTTCAGGTCAGCCTGGCCCCAGCGAGGCTCCTTCCTGTTCCCATAGGACCCTCTGATGAGAGGAAAGCCTCCGTTTCGATGCCAGAATGGGGGGTGCCAAGGGGAACGGCAGAGGGAGAGGAAAGGAATGTGTGCGTCACTGGTTTTATGGGCAGCGGCGTTCCAGTGACTGGATGTCAGGAGGTGAGACTAGAATTGTTCACAAGGTCGAGCAGGAGGCAGGATCGGGATCCCCTCGCTTCCTGAGAATGTCCTGGATTACGTGCCCACGGCCGGCCCGCCTTTCCTCAGCCACGACGTGGCTCCGAGGCCGAGAATGGGCCCCGTGGACGCTTCTGCTCCTTCTCCTCAGCTGCGTGGGGGCAGGCACTCCATGCTAAGGCACCGTGGTCACCTGCAGCTGGCCCCGCGGCACAGAAGAGGGTCCTCAGAGACGAGGCTGGAGGAACCGGATGGTGCATGGATGCGGCCCCTGCGAGCACAGCCGTGGCTGCTCCCGGCGCGTCTGACCACGTGGAGAAAAATGGTCTCAGTGTTGTGAAGCCTGGGGTTTGAGGGTCCGTTTCAGAGACACATAAACGGGTAGACTAAGTTCAATGGGATTCTGAGCACTTCGGGGCCTGTGGGTTGTCTCGGCGGAGAAGGTGATGGGGCACAGGGGACCGTGAGGTTCAGTCACAGAGGAGTTGGGGTCTTGACGCTTCTTCCACAGTCTTGGCGTTTTGTTGAGAACAGGCGACCAGAGAAAGATGCGCCTCCCTGAACACGGTGGGGGGGGGGGGGCAGCCGGCCGCTCACGAGATGGGGACTTTGTGAATTGCAGGGAAGGTGACAGAGGACAGTGTGAATGTGACGATCCGCCCACAGGACAGACATGGCAGCAGCACCTGGGACACATCTCTGTGCTTGACTCTCATAGTCCGTGGCCTCCGCTGCCGTGGGTAGTGGGGTCCATGGGCACGGGGTTGAGGAAGCTGCCAGATAGTTCTAGTTTGTGTTTCATTTAGATGGAGAAAGTGAGAGAGACAGAGACAGAGTCACAGACCTGCAGAGAGACAGAGACAGAGAGACAGGGACACAGAGAGATACAGACCCACACAGAGACAGAGACACACAGAGAGACAGACACACAGAGAGACAGGGAGACATAGAGACCAAACAATAGACATGCAGAGAGACGGAGACACAGACAGAGACAGAGGGACACAGAGAGACACAGACATACAGAGAGACAGAGATGCAGAGAGAGAGAGAGAGCGCGCGAAAGAGACAGGAGGCGAGAAATAGAGAAAAACACAGAGACAGAGACAGACACACACAGAGACAGAGATGCAGAGACACAGACAGACAGAGACAGGAGGGAAGAAACAGCGACAGACAGACTCGGAGACACAGAGACAGACACGGAGAGAGCGCTGTGCAGTGAGCTGAGCCAAGAGGCCCCTGCAGGACGGGACAGGAGGAAGCCCGGGCTGTGTGTCCTTCCCGAGGGTCTCCCGCTCCACCCCCTTTGGCTGAACCCCTCGAGAAGCCAGAGCACAGGCAGCCGCCCGGTCCAGCCCCTTCTGGTCGGCCCCGTGGAGCGAGGAGAGGGCGCGGGGCCGACGGCGAGGCCCCTCACACCCAGCCTGACCGCTGACCGGGGGACGTGCATGGCAGCTGCGTTCCTGGAAGCAGCCCAAGTGTCCATGAACTCAAACGGGCTGACAGTGGAGTCTTATTCCGTCGTAAGAACGGGGACACAGGGACACTGCTGCCCGGGGATGAGCCCAGACAGCACCGCGGAGAGGAAGGAGCCGCACAGAAGACCAGGCTTCCGTGTAGGTGACGCACCGCCCGCGGGGCAAACCGCGGAGGGGAGAGCCGGTGAGCGGTTGCCCTGGGCCGGGTGACGGGGTGCTGGGTGGTGGCGCTGAGGGTCGGGGCTGTTTCCGGAGTGACGAAAGCTCTCAGACTGTGGTGGTGTTGCACGTATCTGGATAGACTAAAACCCAATGAATTACACACTCAAACTTCAGGAGTTGTTGGGCGCGAAGATTATGTAAGGAAATGCAGCTTTTGCAGAAGAAAATACCTCTTGCGTGTGTATATATAGATCATATGTAATTATATATATATAATTTTTTAAACAAGGCTATTGCAGAGTGGGGAAGAATGGGATAATTTTATCAAAGTGTGTGTCTCTATGGTTACTACATTTGAATATTGAATTTAGAGTTGAGCTTGTCGGCCTTCCCAACTCTGAAAGGAGTCGCTCTTCCCGACTGATTCAAGGGAAGATGCCACGTCGCTGGGAAATATCCCTTCCCGGTCTCATCGGTTGGCTTCTACTCGCTGGGCAGGTACCAGTGCAGGAGGCCGGCCCCGGTACCAAGTCCCGGGAGAACAGGGCCAGCCGTCCAGGGTGCGGGTTCCTCAAATGTCTGTCTTCACAGCCAGGCTCGTGTCTGGGGGTGAGGAGACCTCTACGGGGGCTGACACCTAGCAGACACGCCCAGGGTCTTGGGCTCAGGACACAGGGTCCCCGAGCAGGCATGGGAGCTCCGTGGGACAGACCGCGCATGAGCCAAGGAAACGCAGCTCGTCTCGACCCGGAAGGCGTCACATGGACATATTGGGCAAATTGCCTTTCTTCCCCATCCTGGTGGGACAAGCTCCTTACTAACTATCACGGAAGAGAGTAGAGGGGAAATCGCCACTTTGGAGAAAGCTGCTTTGCCTACGATGTTGCTACCCCCCCCCCCCCGATTTTGGCTAACTTTAGAAAAGAGGAACGAACACAAAAGTCCTTCCCAAAGTTCACGGAGCACCAGCCAGGGGTTCGCTGAGCCCTAACGCCGACGGCTTCGGCACCGTCACAGTGTCACACGGGTGACAGCCCGTGGGGCTGGCCTCACGGCACCCCACGTTATAGATGAGGCCACCAAGGCAGCAACAACCGACCTCTCAGCCTCCACTCTCGACCCGCTACGCCAGACACGTGCGTGTCCACTGGGAGCCTGTCCCCGGCTCCCGCCGGTGAGTCGGGGGTGTTTGCGAGTCGCTTACGTTGTCGCGAGATCCCAGTGCCCGCAGGAGGTCAGGGGCCTTGTACTGACCATAAACCATGTTGCTATCGGAGTTTTCTTCGAGCTCCTGGAGACGAAGCCCTCCCAGGGCTGGTGCGATGTTCTCGCGGAGCAAGGACACATCGGCAAAGGCAAGTGCATCCCGAGCCGGCTCGGCGTCCCCGACCACGGGGAGTGTGCGGGCGAGTGGGCGTGGGCCGGAGTGCTGCAGAGACGCGGGGACGCTGCCTCCGGGGCCCGGGGCTGAAGGAGCAGCTGTGTCGCCTCCAGCAGGAGAGGCCGAGCCTCTGGGACTGGGGACAAGGGGAACCTGAACGTGTGGCCTGCAGGTCTGGGGCGCGACTTATGAAAAGACTGGATTAATAATGCCTCATGGCGACGGGCTCGCGAGCTACCCGCTCCTCACCCCGTCCCCCGGCAGCGGTCACAGCGGCCGAGCTCCTGGCTCGGGCTCGCGCTTCCAGACACAGATAATAGGAGATTTCCAATTAAAAGGGATAATCTCCCTTCAGAAGCAAAGGAGTAAGCACGGTGAATAATTTAAAAAGGTTTTGGGATATAAAGATTGATTCCATCTCCCCATAAGCAGTAAGTCAGCGCGTTGATGAACAATTGAGAAATAAAAGACCCGGTTGCAGGGAGGAGCAGGGACACGTGGTCTCTTGTCCGTGATGTGTTATCGCTACTGCTTTCCCGAACGCTGTCATTGCATAAAACATTATTTCAATTAGTTCCTGTGAACCCCCAAGTCATATCCAATAAGCTTTAGCTGGTTCAGAACCCAGGAGCCTGGCATCAAGAAGCAAACATGGTCGCTGAGCAGAGCAGTGAGGACCCCCAGGCTTAGGGCCGCCTCCCCCGTGTTTGGATCTGGTTGACTCACTCGCCGTTTAGGGCGCGCGTCCTGAGCACGTAGGAGTACTGGGACCGTCGTCAGATCCAACCTGGACCCGCTGCAATTTATTCACTAAATATGTCTGGGGAGAGCAGTTTGGTCTTGGCTCCGAGCACAATTCAGAATTAATATATATGAACTTTCTGAGCCATTTAGTGAAATGGCTCCTAATCCCTACCCTGCCCAAGCTTTTCACGGTCCTGGACACAACACCAGCGGCAAAATGGGCTCCGAGGGGGCTCCAAGGGGGCTCCGAGGAGGGTCCGGCAGACGGAGCCGCAACGATCGGATGGTGGCTGAGTCTCCCCGGGGCCTCCGGTGTTATCAGGCCGTCCTCGGGCAGGCCGGACGCTCCCTGTACTGGTGCTAACGGCGCCTGCTCCTGGACAGGGTCCCTGCTGCGGCCTGTGTCAGCTGGAAGAACACTCGGCTCCCTCCGCAGCAGTTTCCAAGAGCCCCGGGACACGGGAGCGCCCGAGGGGTGTCCCTCTGGGAGTTCCGATGGACAGAGCGTGCAAGGAGCCCCTGCCGTGCCCTGCCCACGGTGCAGTCTCCTCCACGTGGCTCTCAGCCCAGCCCTCCGGCTCCGCGCCGACTCCCCCCTCAGCAGAGACCCCCAGGCTGCAGGCACGCGCAGGTCACAGCGCCAGGGAGCGTGATTGCGCTCAGACCTGAACAGAGCTGCCACGTGTCCAAAACCATTGCGGGTTTAACCATGGATGTCCGACGTGCTTCTGTCCTGGTGGGCGCTGAGCCGCCGGTGCCCTCCCGGGGCCCCGCACACAGCACACGGAGGGCCAGGGAGAAACAGCCCAACAGCGGCAGGAGCCCAGAAGCGAGCAGCCCCGGTTCCCACCCTCTGCACGCCGCTACCAGCCCCGGGCTTGGGCCCGAGAGCAGGATTTCACCCGGGAAAGAGGTCACGGCTGTAGAATCCACCACACTTTCTGGGAAAGGCCCACGGTGCAGTCCTCCCGGGGCACGGGGCACCGGGTGGGGCAGGAGGAGGGTGGATGGGCTTCAGGGCTGCGGGGAGCAGGGGTCCTGGCCCGGACGGGGAGGGGACACAGGGGGATGCAGCCCACAGCACTACAGCTGTCCGTGGGCCGGAGGGCACCCAGAGTCCTCAGCAGCCCGTCTGGGGATGCTCTGTCCCCCGGCGCTGGAGCCAGAAGCCATCACTGCTGTCGGCGACTCTGAAACCAGCAGTGCCCTCTGGGTGTGGCCAGAGCAGGCCTCGGTCCCCACCAGGCAACTGTCTCTGAGCTCGGTGTCCACACGGCACGAACCAGGGAGGTCAATGCCCCCTCATTCACTGAGGACTACTCTCGGGCATTTCTTTGGAGCTGTCTGTGACCCAGAAAGATCATGTGATGAGGCTGTTGTGTTTGTGTTAATGCTCCTCAAACTCGGATCTTTAGCCGATGGTTCAAAGAAGGGTTTCCCCCACTTTCCTACATATGGAAGCTTCTTTACAGGAGCCAGAAATCTGTTTGCAAGAAAATCATTGCTTCTGCCAAACGAGAAGATGGTGGGGGCGTGTAGGCAGGACCAATTTCTTTGGATTTCCTGGTGGAATTAGAGCCATGAATCCCGAGGGGCTGGAACCATGGCTCTCTGTCACGGTGCCACATCGCTGGCCTGGCTGGCCACCCTCCCCGGTGTCTTCTCGGTTCTATTTGTCATGAATTCATATGAATTTATGAGAACATCTGATTCACAGCGTGAAATGTCTGCTTATCATCATGATTTACAGAGCTAAGCAAGAGTCAATAAAACATTCTTGCATCAAGGCAAACAAAATGATGCTTAAAATGCATTTTCTCTAATTAAAAATTGGCACTAACCAGACGCACTGCCGGACCGCATGGGGCACTCCTGGCTGCAGGTACAGGGCGCGGGGCCCACCCAGGCCTGCACGCCGGGATGTTTGATGGAGTCTGAAAGTCGGACGAGAAGAGAGGCAGGTGGGCCCTCGGGGCAGGGGTGTCTCTACCACCCCGCTGCAGGGAGAGCCCACGACAAGGGCGTGAGCAGGGGAAGCCGAGTACGAAGGCCAGAGCAGAGGCAGGGCTTGACTCCCAGCGCAGATCCGATGCTCACAGGCTGCAGCGGAGCGTAGAGGTGTAGAGGCCACGGTGTAGCCATCGGACCACGAGAAGGACGACACCGATCGCCTCACGTGGTTGCCACTCTCGTTTGGTTGTTTACGGAACCCAGATCTCCGGGGCATGCGTGAGCCCTGCTCTGCCGCCTCACCCCCGTCAGGCTGGTCTGTCCTCTGTCCCGTCCTGGCCTCGTGGGCAACATCAGGGCCTCCGTCCACCGCAGGCACAACCCGCCGGCAGCCCAGCTGGCCTCTCACCTCGGCAGCCTCTTGTCAAGGCCAGACGTGAGAGGCCCCAGGACCCTGGTGGCACCCGACACCACCACGCAGGACCCAGAGCGTGGGCTCGTTAACGCAGCACGGGGCACATATGTGACCGGTGGGCTCCATGGCTGTGCTCCGCGCCCCCCGCAAACAGACGATGCTAAATGAGGTCTCGGCGGCATCTGGGATGACTAGGGGAGGAGTGAGAAGCCGCCCGTGGCCGGAGTCCGCGGGGTGACGTGCCCTGCA
>NC_081560.1:190511652-190550016 GCF_022355385.1 Mustela nigripes
GGGTCCCCTCTCCCCTGCCTCCTTCCCGCGGGCTGACGCTCGCTGCGGGGTCCCCTCTCCCCTGCCTCCTTCCCGCGGGCTGACGCTCGCTGCGGGGTCCCCTCTCCCCTGCCTCCTTCCCCTTGGCCTTCACCCCATTCCCCCAAACCGCACCTCCAACAAACTGGCAGTGGGTTCTGATCTCTGGAACATGGGCTGAGACAGATGGCAAGAACTGCAGTGGGGGGTCTGGCCCGAAGGCCCTTGGAGGTCAGCGGGGGTGCAAACGGTGTAGCAAACACCAGACCCACAGCCCCTGCTGCGGGCCGGTTCACACTGAGCTGCTTGCGCTCGAAGCTCTTCTCCCTTCCCTCCATCCTCAGAGCCGCCCCATCCGCAACCCAGCAGAACCTTGCTAACTCCCGGGGATCCTCAGCCTCATGCGGACCCGTCCAGGGAGGTCTCTCTGGGCCCCGAAGTTGAGTCAAGTGCCCCCATCTCTTCCCATGGCCAGGTTTCCCTCCGCGTTACGCGTCACTGTGGGTGGTTAAATATGGACATGGGTCTGCCGCAGCTCCAGCCCCTCTGGGATCAGGACGGGGGTGTCCTGCGGGATGCCACGCCATCACACACCTGGGCGGGGTGGGCCGCAGATCCGGGGCCGTCGAAGGAAGGAACAGACCAGCCGTGGCCCCTCCTACCCCGCAGCCCGCCTGTGGCCCGGCTCAAGATCTACGAATCTGCTAGAGGTTAGAGAGGTTGGCCCAGCTTCGCTCATTTTGGGATAGTTTGTCGCGTGTCGGACGGCTGCCATTTCTTCCGTGAACCCAGCTGAAATCTGGACCTAAAACAGAGCTGGCCTTTCTTGAGCATTCGGAAGGCTCCTACACCTCGTCCACGTCGCAGGACCTGTCCCCGCGCTCAGGCTGCCAGATGGAAGAGGCCGCGGACATTTAGCGGAACGGGTGTCTGAATGGAACCTTGAAGGCACAGAGCATTGAACACTCACATTCTTGGGGCCGACGTGTGTCCTCCCGCAGACAGCTGCTTCCCAGGGGAGCCTGGGCCAAGTGGGGTTCCTTCAAACGTCCTTCACTGTCCCTTCTGGCTCCTTCTGGTGACAAGGACTCTGACGAGTGTCCTCAGCATCTTGGGCGTCAGTGCAGCCTGGTCCTGTACGGGGTTTCCTGCGCAGTCGTCCCTCACGTGGGGTCCCACACCTGCTTTGCCAGCTGTGCCCCCTGCCTCCTTGGTTCCGCAGAGGCACCGTGGTGCAGAAGCGTCACTGCTCACACACACACACCACGCACTCCAGCACACAGCAAACCCTCGCTCGGCATTCGGTCTCCAAATCCAGTGTCCTCGGCGGTGGTCCGGGTCCCCGGACTGTAACCGGGCACTGGAGGGAGATCCCGGATGCCGCCTTCTTTGTCGCTTTCCTCCTCTCGCTTCCCCCCCAACCTTCCCTTCCCGGGCGGGACCCAAACACGCCTCCAGCTCGCAGCAGCGAGGACGGGGCGACAGTTTCACACACCGTGGCTACGTGCTGACCAGCCTGTGCTCTGGACGCTCCAGCCAGACCGCGGAGGGAAGACCCCCTACTTCGGATTCCTCATCCGCTACTTAAAGGAAATAGATCACTGACACGCACGGAGGGAATTGTCTGAGCAGGATTTCAGAGAGCCTCAGCCCCACCGAGTCTGCCTACAGCTCGCGCTAAAAATGATTGAGTTCAAATTCAGGTTAAGATTTTAAAACAGTTCAATTATCTCTTTAATTATTTTTCATTTAAGGTGTACATCCACCCATCTATCCTGGTCAGGGCTGGAAATACAGAAATAATACCCTATAAGCCAACTTAATGGCCTCATAATTCTGCTGGAAGTAGGAACCAAATCTTACACAAAAGACTTTCTGCCCGTCTTTCAGCATCCTAGGGAAGCAGGTGTATTTTGAAATTTCACCTTGCAGAGTCTGACAGAATGAGGCTGTTTCCTGGAGTTTCAAAGAGTTGAATGTGCCTGTGTGTGTGTGTGTGTGTGGGTGTGGGTGTGGGTGTGGGTGTGTGCGTGTGTGTGAGACGTCTGTGTGCTGGGGGTCAGGGGCTTGCAAAGGGCTCTTACTGAAGCCAGACGGAGCGAGTATGTGGGTTCGAGCTATCCATGGGGACTTCACTGCTGTGCCTGCAAGTTGAGTCCCACCAGAGAGCAGATTGTTGGGGCAGAAAGACAGTGGTCTGAGAAAGGGGAGGCGGATGGCCAAGCCCGCAGCCAGGCAGGGCTGCAAAAGCCCAGGCCGGAGGTGGTGATCGCCTGGACAGTGAGGAGTGAGGCCAGACGGATTCGACTAACGCTCAGCAGCAGAATTTGCAGGACTTAGAAACTGATCGGCTATGGCAGGGGTGAGGAGGGAGGGCGGTGACACAAAGTAAACCCCCATTTCCAAGCTGGGTTCTTGGATGAGTTAGGGGTGACGCTTACAGAAATGATGTCAGTGAGAAAATCACGTGTGCTTCCCTGTCGTCGGCACGAAGGGGTCGTTGGTAAGCTGTTGACTAGCAACCCCGCTGTGAGAAGCTGTATTTCCATCTACTGTGACACACACTGGAGTTTCCCCTTCCTGACCCCACTCCGGGATCACCTCCCCCGGGAAGCCCTCCTGGATTCCTTCTCCCCACCCCCACCTTCATAAATGTATTCTCCCCCCCTGCGGTCTCGAGAGCCTTCCCAAACGCACTTCTGCCCTCCAAGTCTTCCTTCTCGGTCCTTCCAACAGGGCAGGCTCTGTTCCCCGTCTCTACGTCCTCCGCGCGTGGCACTTGGTGGATTTATGGGGACCGAGTGAAAAGGACCAGAGGGATGTGCCTTGTTTTCCGCCAGACTCTTACCTTGCCTTCTGCATCTGAGAGGGGCGATCCACGGTCTTCTACTTCGGACACGGGTGAGACGTTGCCCTCCTGGCACTGCAGCTCTGCCGAAGCAGGACCACCCCACGGCCCCCGCCGCACAGGGCCCAGGATGCGTGTGGGTTCCAGGTGCATCTGGGTGGGCGAGTGCTGAATCCGCTAGAACAGTGACCGAGGGGACCTCTTCATGGAGCGTAGGCATCACCGGGTGACCTAGTAGAGCCCCCTGGGAGGAAGTGCCAGGCCCAAAGGAGACCGTTCCGCTCCAGACCGGGCAGCCACGAAGCCTTCCCTGCTCAGCATAGATGCTTGCAGGCTGCGGACACCCAGGACCCACCTGGAAGCAGAAACTCAGAGGAGTTTCCCCCTGGATTAACCTTCGCTCCCCTTGGGAGCCGCGGAGGTGATGACTTGCCCCTCACTGGGCGCCCTCCCCGGAGGTCACTCTGCCCCAACCCCCTGCAGGGCTACTTGCTCCTCGGAAATAACCTGCTTGCCCTGGAATCTTCAGCTCAGGCCCATTCCAACGAAAACACCATGTCAGAGGCCACGGGAGACGGACACAGCCGTCCAGCACGGGGCACAGGGCGCGGGGCCCCACACAGCACGACTCACTCATCCTCCAAACCAGCAGTCGTCAGACCAGCCGGGTGAGACCTCTTCTCCACGTGGGCCCCTGTACTGCAAACTCAGTCCCCTTCGTCCGGGGCTGTGCCTTGCAGCCTGCCGAAGCCCAGAGTCCCCTCACTGTCCGACACTGAGTCCCCACAGATGTGCACAGAGCCCGCCTGGCCCCTAGGCCTCGGAGTCTCCCACCGCTGCCCGCAGCGCACGGGAAAAGGGAGTCCCTGGGAGGGGGCCTGGTGTCCATCTCACTCCGCTTCACGAGGACGGTGTGGAAAAGGGTCTGCAGACCCAGCCCCAGAGTCCACCCTAACTTTCTCTCCTCAGCACGGACTCTGGGGCGCTGTTCCTTTGGCAGTGGAGCCGCTGAGGGACTGAAATTCTTGTCCGGGGTCTTCGTATTCTCCAAGCTTGCTGGCACAAAAAACTCAGCAAATGGGCCAGTGCTCTCGGCAGAGCAGAGACGGTCATGGGCAGCTTCAGAAACACAGCACAGGTCCCGCTGCGCTTGTTGGTTGACAGTTTCGTCCGTCGTGCGGTGCGTTGAGCCTCCACAGAGGACACGGGCTGCATCGCTGTCTTACTCTGTGAACACAACCAGCCTCTCCCACGACCAGCGTCCGTCCCGCAGAGCGCTCCATGTGTCTTGTTCATCTCCGGGGACCTGCAGTAAAATGTCACCTTTGTGACATCCAGATATGACCCTGAGCCACCAGGGAGGCCCAGGTCATCCTCAGTCCCGTGTTCCGTCCTTAAATTGGCTGTCCGGAGGCTGGTTGCCTGAGAGAAGTAGTCAGGTCACGTCTCCGTAATCATTTGCAGATTAAAATAGAGCAAGCAAGGGGCCGGCACCTTCACGGACAGTGGGTGCCTCGTGCATCAGCGTTGCTGCTGGGGCTGCTCCAAGGCACCCTGAATTTGGGGCTCCCTTGCAGAAATTGGCTAAATCCTTTCCACTTTAGTCCTGACCACGGCACCTATAGAGGAGCATGTCCCAATCTGGACGCTCAGGACGGAAAGGTCCAGGTGTAGGAGCAGGAGCACCTGACAGAACTGAAGACACCAGACGGCTCCAGGGTAGACAGCAGCCGTTTCTAGAGCCGTCCTGCCCGACAGAGAGTCCACCCGCAGCCCGGGCAGAAACAGACCAGGGCGTGGACCCTGACGTCAGCACCAGCATCTCCCTGAAGCCACAGCAACAGCTTTCCCTGCCTGTCCCTCTGGTCAACCTGCCCGAGAAAGAAAACTTGTTCTTGGTGGGCTCAGGCTTGTTCCCAGGGGACTGCTTCTTTCCCCACCTGTGTACAAAGCAACTCTTGGTTAGATCTTCTTAAATCTTGCCCATACTTGCAGTCAAACTCACTGGTAGGTGGCAAGCTGCCTCGGTTTCTGAATCTTCTGGAAAACTGGAGCAGCCCGGTGTTTTCTCAACTGTCTGGCACTTTGCCTGGGCTCCACGTGCCTTCTGATATCCCCAGTCTGGATCCAGCAAGCTCTGGGGCCACTCGCAGGCTGTCACATGGGCCCCTGGACCACTGCCTCTCACTCTAAACGTTCTGCTTCATCTTTACCAACAGTAAGTTTCCTTTTTATGTCTGAACACTAATTCCCAAGGGGAGAGAGGAGCCAAACAGGGACTGAGGAGCCTTGTCGTGCATCAGCATCCCATCGACGGCCTACGCAGGGCACCCGAGCACTCCCGAGACACCCTCTTGCCTAGAGCATCTGGAACAAGCTTCTTTGCTGGGGATTTTCTGAGGCCTCAGCCAGTCAAGGGCTCTCTGTCCCTGACACGGGCACAGAATCTATAGCATCCTCTTTCCGTGAGGGTCGGAACCTCATCTCTATTAATTTCTGTGCTCTCTTCCATGCTGACCTTACAGAGAGATTCTGACTTTGCGGCACATTTTTTTTCTTTTTCTCAGTGGATTCATTTATGATAACACAATCAGATTGTGTTTTGTTGTGACTTTCCCTGGTGCGGAGTCACACCTTTCTGTCTTCTCTTTGGACACGTTGAAATCTCCTTCCTCAGTGCTGTGGCCGTGGGCTCCGCTCCCTTCCCTGACTGTGGCCCCGACTCGCAATGACAGGGTGGCCTCTCCCGAGCCCTGCATCGCACCCACTTCTGTCGTCACTCCCTCTTGTCCTGGGGATAGTGTCTTCAGACCTGCTGCTTTGGGAGATGAACTTACCAGAAAGGAGATTCAAGGCCGTGATTGAACAGGGTGATTAAGGAATCGAGTACAACCCTCATCACCAGCTCTTGTGCAGAGGAGATTTCTGTAATTCTGTGGACTGCGTATTTTTGCTTTCTTTATGGAGATGTATAAAGTGACCGCATAGGGATAATTACTTTTAAACGATACGACGCGCATCTGCTCTCTTTTCAAATGATTACAGAGATGGAATTAATGTACTTTTTCCTTAATTCCCCGGAGTTCCTTGTGGTTTGTAAACAGGATGCCACTGTGGCCTGTCTCTTCAAAGCCTTGTTTGCCACCAGCTTCCCTAACGTACCGTGAGATGTTCAGCTGTGAGTCAAGTGCGCCCAAGCTGGTTTCACAGACTTTGGTTTTACTCTCGCGGCTCTACAAAGATTAATCTCCAGACACAAGACTCATCCAGCCCAGTTAGCAGCAAAGATCAAATGGCCTCACTTCTTGTCAGGTTGGCATGGCATGTTCATGCTTTGGTGCATCCCCTTTGCTCCAAAATCGTAGCAATAATAGATGAAATATAAAAGAAAAAATGGAAAGACAGTTCAAGACTCAGAAGCAAGATAAATCTCACTTTGTGAACCAGAAACAGCAGAAATGCTGAGCAGTGCACAGGGTTGAAACTCTGGGTCTCTTGGGCCCTAGGCTCAGGGGCCCAGAAAGCTGCTAGGGATTTGACTTGCACAGGCCAGAGGGAGCTAGAAATGCACCACGTGAGATGTGGCAATCAGAATTGGGCTAAATGTCAAAGCCAGGGGACAGAATGGGGTCATCCCCACTTGTGCTATAAGCCTCAACATAATAACATTGCTGAGTACTACCCAAGGCCACAGCAAGGGCCAGGCAATGTGCAAAGACAGAGGAAGACATAAGAAAGCCGGAAAGCCAGTCACTCCGCAACACTGCACACTAGCATGGGGATCAGAGCTGCGGTGGTCTTGATATCACCTCATGGCCGAAACCCAAACCATCACCATTTACAGACTTGGCTCTGGACTGAGGGCCCAAAGCAACCACAGCATGGCCAGAAGGGTAAGTATAGAAGGAAAGAAAACTAATAAAGCAACAACAAAAAAATCAATCAAATAAGGAGATTCTCTCCTGACCCCAAATTCAGAACATGTAAGAAAGCAAAAATACGCAGTCCACAGAATTACAGAAATCTCCTCTGCACAAGAGCTGGTGATGAGGGTTGTACTCGATTCCTTAATCACCCTGTTCAATCACGGCCTTGAATCTCCTTTCTGGTAAGTTCATCTCCCAAAGGCTTAGAAACACAGCCCACATGTGGCACAAGCTTCCAGTTCCAAAGTAAATAAGTCACAGAGAGGAAAAGTGCAGCATAGGAAATATTTCAATAATTTTGTAATTACATTATATGGTGACAGATGATGACTACGTTATTACAATAACATTGTATGGTGGCAGAAAATCATCGGCATTGGGTAATGTATGGAATTACCAAATCAGTATGTTGTACACCTGAAACTAATGTGACATTGCATGTTAATCATACTTCAATTAAAAAAGAAACACAATGCCCAAAATCAATAATAGCAGCAATGATTTACTCGAGGTGAGAAGTCCTCCTATTAAAAAAAAAAAAAAAAAACTTAGAGTACCTTAAAATAATTTCATTTAGGGTGCTCAGAAAGATACATGAAGGCATATAATATTCATTAAAAATTAAACAAGAGAGATGTCTCGGTGGCTTCACTCGTTAAGCATCTGCTTTCAACTTGGGTCATGATTTCTGGATCCTGGGATCTATCCCCACATTGGGCTCCTTGCTCAGTGGACAGTTTGCTTCTCCCTCTCCCTCTGCTTCCCTCCTCCACTTGTACTCTCTCTTTCTCTCTCTCTCTCTCTCTCTCTCACATGAATAAATAAAATCTTCAGAAAATAAAACAAAGAAATGAAACAGTAGCAAATGTTGAAAATGAGTAACAGAGTCAATTAAATTGGAATTTTAATAGATTTATCAGTTCTACAGTAGATGCAGTCAAAGAGGAATATAAGCCAGAATTGTGGAACTCAAGCAAAACTCAGCATAGAAAGGCAGATAGTTCATGCTCAAATCTTAAGTTAAGAGGGATTCCAGAAGAAAAAAGTGGAAAGAATAATGTAGCTGCACAATGCATAAAAAGCCAATAACTGATAAGTCTCCAGATTTGATGAAAACCACAGCCTTCAAGTATTGAGCAGGGAAAAACCCATATTTAAGCCAGTCAGGGTGAAAATACAGATCAGGAATAAAGAAACTATCTTAAAAAGCATTCGAATGAAAGGGAATTGCCCACAGAACCATTAGATAAGAATGACTTTCTCATCAACAATCAGTGTTAAGAGACAATGGAACCATGAGTCAAAATGTTGTGGTCAAATTACTGTCAATGGAAAATTTTATACCCAGCTAAATAGTCACTCAAAATTTTGGGGTATTATATTATCCTCCTCTCCTTCACATCTTGCCATGGCTCCACTCTGGGTGAACTACACATCACGGTCCTGTTGACTTCAGGCTGCTTGGCTGATCTGCTTTGGCATGTGGAGACCAGGAGAAAGCAAGAATGTGCTCAGTTGGGGAAGCATGGTGGGTCTTCCTTACCTGCCTTCACCATGCTAAGGGCATGTGCCACAAAACTAGTCGTCCTCCAGCATAGACTAGACACATGGAGACCCTGTCACAGAGACAACTTGCAAGACTGATAAGTTTTCAAGAATCTTGAAATCCATTTGTTAAAGATAACCCTCATTAAAAACTAAATTATATAACTTACTATCAAAAAATCATATTAAAAACAAAGTAAATAAATATTCAAAATCCATCACATCCCAGTTATTCTTCTGTATCTTACTATTATGGCCCCTCTCGGGGTTATCTAAATCTATTGTATCCATGTGGCAGAAGGGCTATAAGACAGTGTGCAATCATGCATCTCTTCCCAACCTTGTGTGCAATATCATGTCAGTAGCTTGAATCAGAAATCAGCCATGGTGAGAGTATTTACACCACAGAAATTGGCAAGTGTTACAAACCAAGGTTTGTGTATTATTTTGTTGATTTACCAGATAATACAGTGATGGAGAAAATGTTGATAATTCAGATTAAATAATTCAGTTGTTACATTTTGAACAGCATTGGGGAAGTATTCTTCCAGGATTCAAAACTATTATCTAACTCAGAGAATAAGTTTCTCACATTACAGTTTTAAGTTAGAACAAAAAATATACAATTTCTAGTTTTAGAGGTTTTTCTTTTTTACCTTTTTCACAGAAACCAGCATAATATGGAGATGTTTTCAAGTGTTTCCTAAAGTTAACTAAGAAGCATAGAACATTTCCATTTTAAACATCTCATGTGTTCAATGATCTCATTCCTGTCCTTTTAGCTCTCTCAAACCGTTTTGACTCGGTTACTGCTATTTTCAAAATATTACTAAAGAGAACATGGCAGGAGGTAATGAATAAGCTCTGTTTCTCACTGTGTCTTCCCCTGGGATCCATAGAACACAGTCTCAGAGGGGTCGCACTAATGCCCTTCCTTGAATGTGACCCTGAGTGGAGAGAACAGCACAAGGGGCATGGAAAGCTGGGGAAATTTGGGGGAGAATAAGCAACACAAGTAAAAAGAACCAGAGTAACGTGGATACGGGACTCCCCACTAGATATTTTCTAAGTGAACTGATGTTGTGTCTGAGAACAAGCCCTGGCCTGAGAGTTCGAGTCTGGGTCCAGGATTGGCCCTGACCCCTGACTTCAGACAACCCGAGTCCCTTCACCTGAGAAATAGTCATCCATGTTCTGTTTTCCTGTGAGGACTGAGGGAGGGAGAAAGGGAACTGCATGTGCATGCTTGTGTGGACATATTGCGTGTGTGCGTGTGTGGATACTGGGTGTGCCTGTTGTGTGTGGGTGTGTGCTGTGTGTGCACATTGTGTGTGTGCACGCACTGCACATTCTGTAAACGGATGTGCACCTGCTGTACACCAGGACTCGTGTAAGGAGGCTTATTTTCTGGATCTCACTGAGCTCACAAGCTTGTGAGCAGGAAAGCGCGAGAAGCTTACGGTGGAACAAGGCTGCAGGCCACAGAGAGCGGTCAGTGTGGGGAGTGTATTACTTCTGTGTCTCTCTTCTCCCCTTTACCATGGTGTAACTTGAGAGTCATGAGAATAATTCTCATGAGGAATGGGCTGCTGTTCTGCTGTTCCGCTGTTCTGCTGTTCCTGCTGTTACTGCCCCACAACGTACAGGGATCCGACAAGCTGGAGGACCCTGACCAGCACAGTCATGTTTCTAGAGGAACGATCACTCGGTGGCCCTTCAGAGCTCTGTCCCCAAGGAGCTGTGAGCGCTGTGTCCATTGGACATAGCTGGGACCTCTGTGAAGTGGGTCCTAGTCTCCAGAGGTGCAGCAGATTTCTTGGGGAAAAGGCCAGTGCCCTTTGAAACTTCAGAAACCCCATGCTGCCTCCTTTGGGGGGTCAATCTCTGAGATGAGGGCTCCTGGTCAGCGGACAGAGACAGCAGAAAGGTGCAAGGTGCCCTGCCCTTCCTGGAAGGCTGTGGAAGACGCATCTCTCGGCTCTTCCCTAGACCTGTCGTGAGCTGCCTGAGCACCTGTGGCTCAGTCTGGTGGGGCATCCCTTCTCCAGGGAGCGTGCCCGACAGCAGGGCTGACAAAGACCTCCCCCTGGAGGCCACCAGGTCACCTTCTCGTGGGCCCTGAAGTCCTCAGACCAGAGGGAAGGCGCCTCCCGTGGTGGCTGGAAGAACTTCCAGGTCCCTTACGCTGCCCCCTGAGTGACCGTGCTGGCGTCACATGCACTGTGGGATTCTTACTGCCCGAGAGGCCAAGGACGGAGTCTCCGTGAGCAACGGAAGGAGCGGGTGGGTGTGGCCCGGCACCCCGACCCGACTGCCGGGGTCACGGCATCTGCTCTGGGTCTGTGTGTGTCTTACGCCAGAGCACAACAAAGGTCAGAGTCCCGGTGTCCAGCTGTGAGCTGGTCAGTTAGGAAGGTGAGAGCCTGAGCATCAGGCAGCGACCCTTCAGGCCACATGGGGACCAGCACAGAGTCGAGCTCCTTAAAATTAATGGCCTTTCTGCAGTCAGCACTGTCTGCAGAGCAGTGAGGGGCGGGGTGGGGACAGTAACAAGACACCGGTCACTGCCAGGCCGCGCCACCTGAAGGAAGACCCAGTGACAGGCGTGTGCCAAGCCTGCCCCTCCCCAGGGCTCCCCACCCTGTGAACCCCACACAGACGGGACAGCAACGTGTGCGACCCTCATCCACGTCCAGCCTCCGAAGGGAAGCGAGCGCCTGGCGCCCTCCCCCCTTGTCACTGCCCGGCCCCAGCGACGGGCGGAAGGCAGGCTCCCTCTGGAGTCCCACTGAGCGAGGAGCTGTTCAAGGCGTGGAGAGGGATTTTCAGACCTTCCCAGGCTCATTCTGACACCAACACTTAAGTGTGCAGAATGTGAATGAGAACAGACTCTCCAGAAACGCCTCTCAGCACCACTTAGCTTTGAGGTCACAAGCCCTGTGGTTTTTAGTGTTCTGCAGGGAGTTCGCCAGAAAGCTTCTCGCATTAATTCTATGAGGCCAGAGAGAGAGCTTCCATTGCTCGGAGAAGAGCAGGCGGCTGCCAGGAGCCCTGCTCCTCAGAGCGTCTTCCGGTGAGGTTGGAGGAGAATGGGTTCCCCCTCCGACAGACGAGACACCCAGCAGCAGAAAGCCAGGCTTCCAGGCCATGGCTCTTGGCCGGCCCTGACTCCCTCTCTCCTCCATGGAATTTTTGGGACCCAACTGCCCCAAGCCCTTACCTCTGCCTGAGCTGAAGACTTCAGGAGCGCAGCAGGCAGGTCTCGCTGCACTTGGACCCCTGTAGTCTGGCCACGGCCCTTAGGGCTGCCATCTCGGCTCTGCGCAGCACCCATCACGGGGGTCTCTGCAAACTCGGCCCAGAGCATCTTCAGTGAACACACATTTGTGTCTCAGACTCCAGATAGACACAGAAGCAGGCGGGAGGGGCAGGGGCAGGGGCAGGTGGGGCCAGCAGGGGCAGGCATGGGGCAGGTAGGGCTGGAGCTCCCGGACCGAGCGATGCTTATCTCCACCCGATTCTCAGCCCATTTCCTGTTGCACTCAGACCTTCCTGTGGCAGAACAACATCCACGCAGAAGCCACGCGTGCAGCGGGAGTGTAGGACCAGTGAGAAGACACTGGGGCCATGTGGGTCCAGGTGGACAGAGGCTCCCAGCCCACAGGAGCGTCTCGGAGCAAAGCGTGACATCCCCGCAAGCAGGATGTTCTCTGGAATTTGAGGTTTAAGAGACAGACTTGACACGAGCAAGAGAAAACACTCTGTTTAGAAAGCTAACCCTACAAGCTCAGCACAGGACACAGGACACAATTCCGGTCTACTCCTCGCTGGCACCTGCTGAGATGAAGAAGCTTCCAGAAATCGTGTTCATGTCGCTGCTCACAGAGAGTGTGGAGTCTGGGGGTGTTGCAGATGGGGGCCCAGTGTGCTTAGGTTTCTGCTGTCGGGCTCCCTGCAGAAATGCTTCTGTTTTTCTCCCAGTGGCCAGGCTGGGAGTCCACAGGCCAGTCTGAGCGCAGCTCCAGGGTCACGCCTTGTGATGATGGCCGCACGTGGGGACACCTGCCGGTCACAGGCTGACTGCTTCCTGAGGACAGAGCCAGGACAGGGGGCGGAGCCTGGCTCTGACTCGCGTCCCCCACCGGTGACCCTGACGTCCCTGTACCTGAGCTGGAAGCGGCTCCGACAGCAGACCCTCCGTCCCTCTGAGCACAGCCCGACCCTGCGCTGCCAGCTGGCCTCCCTCTCCCTTTACGGGCACGGCCACGGCCAGTGCGCCAAATGCAGTGGCCGCCTCCGGCCTCATGCCGGCGACCTGCCGACAGGGCTCACCTGCCTGCCACGCACCTGCTGTGAGCCCGCACCTCACCGCCCGGGTTTTCCTCCTGCCTCTCCTACCAAGAACCTGTCCCACGTCCTTACTTTCTGCCCAAACCCGAGAGATGGAGGTTCCTCGAGTCTGGCCTGCACCCCTCTCCTCACTCTGTGCTCTTTCTGGGCTAATCCCAGACCCCGCTCTGCCAGACACTATCTGTGGGTTGGGGACCCTGCTGTCTCCTTTCTGCCCACACCTCCCTCTGAGCTCTGCCCGTTTCCAGCACCTCCACCCAGAAGGGCCCTGCAGACACTCAGCTCAAGTGCCCAAGAAGCCATCTCCTGGAACGTTCTGCAGAACGACGCCCTCCAGTACTTACATCCCATTTGCCATTCAGCGAATACGGTGGGCGGCGGGGGGGGGGGGAGCGTCCCCCGTCAGCCGCTCCAGACGTGGGACGCAGGGTGAAGCCCAGACCAGCTCCAGCCGCTACGCAGAGAGCCCAGATGCCCAGGACATGCTCTCTACCTCGTCCCAACCTGCCCACGCCCTAGCCAGCTGCTCCCCCGCAGAATCTTCTCCAGGAAGCCCCTCCTATCCGACGAGCGCTCACCTTCTCGCCCCAGACACACACCCCGTCCCGTGGCCTTGGCTCCCTCCTATCCGTTCGGTCTTCCCGCTGCACGGCCTCCCAAACATGCAGCAGCCGGAGGGCCCTCCCCTGCCGCGTGGGCACCCCTGCACAGCTCCCTGCTGCCCTCAGAGTAGAATCCGTTCCACCTTCCAGGGCCCACACGGCCCAGGGGCCCAGACCCGGCCCAGCGTGCCGCCTCCCAGCCGGCCCGCCTCCCTCCTGGGCTCAGCCCCGCTGGCATCAGCCTCACAGAACCTGCTCCCTCTTGGCCCGAGACTCTGCAAAGGCCACTTCCTGCCTGGAACCTTTCTCCTCATTCTCTTTAGGGACTGAAGGTCTGTGCCCCCAAAATTCATATACCAAAGCCCTGGTCCCCACATGATGGTGTCTGGAGATGGAACCTTCGGGGTAATCAGGGTCGGGTGAGGTCACAAGAGGACCCGTGTATGCGGTCAGTGCTCTCATCAGAGAAGAGCCCCTGGAGCTCCCCTTGGGCCCCCACCTGCCAAGCACACATGAGAAAGCAGCCACATGGGCACCCAGTGGGGAGGCAGCCGCCTACGAGCCAAGAGAAGAGGCTTCAGAACAAAGCCCACCTGCGGACACGGTGACCTGGGACCCCAGACCCCAGACGGAGGGAAGAAGGGTCTGTAGTCTCCGCCTCCGCATCAGCAGCCAAGCTGACCAGGACACTCTCTGTCCTGCTGCTTCCGATGTTCCTTCCAGTGTCAGACGAGGGCCCGCTCCTCCCAGGGCCCCTGGCCTCTCTGTCTCAGTTAGATGTGCTTGTAGGTGTGCTTGCACACTGTGTGTACAGCCGTAAGTGTTTGAGGGGTCCGTGCACAGGTGTGTGCATAGGTGTGCGTGGGTGTGAGCATGTGTGCACACTATATGCACAGATGGGAGCCATGCGTGTGTGCACAAGTTGTGCACAGGTGTGTGTACACCCGCCCGTGTGCATGGCTGTGCTGTGGTGTTCTCAGTATCTTCTCTTTCCTCATAGACCATGAGTCCTGTGAAAGCGTGAGTCCCTCTTGCGTGACCCTGTCCCCGAGTGCCCAGCAACAGGCACCGGGCCTGGCATTCACCTGCCCGGAGCAGACGCTGCAGGTCTGAGGAAGTACGAGGACTCGTGTGGGAGAAGGATCGCCTCCTGGCACATGCTACAGCTGCTTTGCCCTTTTTAAAAAGTACGCTGGCTTTAGCATTTGACGAGTGTGCTTCTCCGGCTCCCGCCGCGCCTGAAGGAGGCTCACCCACACGGAGTGATGGTGTCCTTCTGTCTGAGACACTCACGGCTCAGGCCACGATGCCAACTTCCAGCTCCTCACCCTCCTTCCCTCCCACCCGAGCTCACCCCAGACCTGCCCACCCCAGTCCGGTCTCGTGGGAAGGCAGCCTTCTCCTGCGGCCAGAATGTCCTCCGAGTTGAGTTTAGCTTGAAGGTGCTTGAGAACAAGGCTGTGGTTAGGCGGGGGGGCGCCCACCGTGTTGGCTAATAGGGCTGAGCGAGGGTGCAGCTGGGGTGCCCGGCAGGGTGGACACCCGCCGTACAGAAATCCGTGAGAAGTTCCTGGACTGGCAAGAGGGCTTCCCCCGAGCTTTGTCTTCTCTCTTGGACCCTGAGACTCTTGCGCTGCAGGAGGAAGGAGAATTCGGACGGTAGCCTTCCTGCGGGTCAGCGCACCACCCCAGCAACCCTTCTCCTGCTCCACGGGCTGCAGGATCCATCTCCCAGGCATGTGGACCTTGAGGTCTGTAATTGTTCATGAGCACGGTGCATCCCACGAGCCTGCCTGCTGGGGTCTGAGTCCCAGCTCTGTGTCCACAGGTGGGCGGCAGGATGCATTTCTTAACTTCCATCCACCTCTGTTTCCTTGTAAACAGGAATAATTGCAAGCCTCATCACGGGCCCTCACTGACTGCACAAATAACCCAGCAAGCATCCCCAAAGCCGACGTCTTCTTACACCGCTGTTCCCCAAGGAAGGGCCGTAGCTGAGGACGCTGAGCCAGAGCCGCATGTAGCCAGGCTCTAACAGCCGACCAGCAGCCTTCTCTCCCGGGGGGTGGGGGAAGCCGGCAAGTCGGGCTCCGTTCCGTGGCCCTTCCAGCTGACTCGAAGCTATAACCTCTCGGTTTAGCAAATGTAAACAATTAGATCAGTCGAGTCTCTGGATTTGAGGTTTAGCCGACTCCAGTCGTGACTTGCGATCGAAGCCCACTTGCTAGACTGAGCTCTGTGCATGACAAGCGCCCGGTTCCTACACAAGCCCTACCCCGTGTCCACGTGCAGGAGAACAACACACATAAGCACAATGACAGCGAGGGTCACTCTCATGGGACCTGACCGTGGGCTGGAGAGCGTCTGTGGATTATCCAACCTAATCCTGTGCAAACCTGCCTGGTAGAGGCTCTCATCGAGGCCTTTCCTGACGAGCCCTCAAAGCAAGGCTGAGGACCACGCGGTGTGCTGACAGACAGTCACAAACGTGAACACATACCTTCCTCGCTGACAGATTAGGTCCAGCGACAACTCATGTCCGTAGAAGGCTAGAGATCAATGGGTGTCCCAAAGGGTCGGTTGTATTTCCCTCCTACTTCCTCTGCCTGTTTGTTGTAGAAGCTGATGCGTGTGATAAATGCTTAGTAAAATCTCTGACCTTGCACGTAATCATAAATTCACAGATAAAAGGTGGGCCACTCAGAGAGAAAGCACGGGCATGAGTCCCCAGACAACTACCGCTTGTTTCAGGTCTCGAAATACTCAAGGAGAAGCCTGCATTTGAAGCCACGTCTAGAATGAGCACAGAACTTTACTTCCTAAAAGAAAAGTACAAGAACATCCTTTCCCGTCGTGTATTCTTGGGTCACAGATCGGATCCGTTGGCTACATATGTGTGAGCTATTTCTGGGCTCTCCGTGCTGTTCCCTGGTCTTGTGTCTGTCTCCGTGCCAGGACCACACTGTCTTGGTCTCCTCAACAGATGGTCCTAGGAAAGCCGGACATCCACACGTGAAGCAATGAAATTGGGCCCTTACATGGCATGGCGCACAAAAATCAACTCACAGTGGGTTAAAGGCAAATGTAAGACCTGGAACTGTGAGGCTCCAGGAAGAAATTACACAAGAAAAGCTTGTTGCCGTCGACCGCGGCGCTACCAGGACTTCCAGAGCACAGGCCACAAAAGCGAAAGAAACGGGAGGGACCACTTGGCACGAAGGAGTTTCTGACAACAGAGGGAAACATCATGGATGCAAAGGCAGCCTACGGGACGGGACGGGACAGGGTAGTTCCGAGCCCGGCCACCACACAGGATCAATAGGCACATTATATAAAGAACTCTTGTTCTTATAAAGAATCCCCAAAGAATTACAGGAGGAATTACATAAAGTACTCTAAAAAGAAAAGAAAGAAAACTGGCCAAGGACACAAATAGAAATTTCTCCAAAGAAATACAAATGGTCCAAGAGTACGCAAGAAGAGACCTAATGTCCCTCATCACTGGGGAAATGCAAACCACAGGGAGATGTCCCCTGACACCTGCTGGGCTGGCCAGTCTCCTAAAAAGAGCTAAGTAAGTGTTGGTGAAGATGCAAAGAAATTGGAGCCCTTGCACACTGGGGCTGGGCATGTCAGGGGTCAGCCAGAATGGGGGAAAGTGTAATAGTCCCTCAGAAAATTAAAAATAGAATTACTGCCAGATGCAGCAGGCCTACTTGTGGGTCTCCACCCCAGAGGCCGCATGCCACGCTCAGAGTTCTTCATGCCCTAAAGGGAAGGCACAAGAGAAGCTCTTGGAGCCACATCGGGTGTGTGTATGAAAGTGCAGAGAACAATCTCAGACCCCGAGCCCTGGCCGCTGCACGTGCCCAGCAGAGTGCGTCTGGGCCCAAGCGGTGCCACCAGAGCTGTGTGTGGGGAGGTGTTCACTGGGAGGTGTCCACAGGGAGCTCGGTACAAGCCAAAATCAGACCCGGGGATTGGGAGGAGCAGCCAGCGAGGGCACTTGGAGAGAACACCTCGACCATTTCAGGATCCCGGGGTCTGGGGTGGGAGGGGAAGGCAGCAGCTGAGGGAGGGGTGGGGTGAGGCTGTCCATGGCAGCCAGGGCTCTGCGCACACCTCCCCTGCCCTTCCCGCGGCCGCCTGCCGCTCGGCCTCTGCTTCCCAGCACCTGCTGCACCTCACGCGTATCTTCTGCGACCTTCCCAAGGCTGGAGGCTTCCGGAAGGTCAGAACTCTCCCCGGAGGAGGTGAGGGAGCCACGTCCCGGAGAAAAGCGGGAGGAGGGAGAATCCCATTTTGCTCGAAAACCAAACACGGGTTTTCCTGCAGTTGAAATTATTCTTCCTCCAGCATGAATTATGACAAGATGTGTGTGTGCAGCTATAAACTGCCATGAAGAAAAATGCGATTTGCTCTAAACTGACTTTGGAAAAAAAATCATCCTAATAAATGCTAATAATTAACTAATCATATTGGTTTCTAAGAAGAGTTATTTAGAAATGAGAACGCATTTGGATTTCCCAGTTTGAACCCAAAAACAAATGTCATTGTTTGGTGGTCACGTCTCATCCCAACTTCTCCTCTATGATATTAACAAACATCACTTTTTGTTAATAACTCTTACAACTTGATTAATTTTCAGGAAGTTGTGTATTTTGTCCAAAGTTCATAAATTGCGAATTTGGGGGGAAATGAGAAAAACAGATTTTTTTTAAAAATCCAAGTATAGTTAATTAAATTATTTATGTTTTCTCTACATATTATGGTTTGTTTCATTTTAAAAAGGACTAAAATAACCTTGAAGAAAGATGTTTATTTACTGAAACAACTTTGTGTTCCAACGTTATGGAGACTGTACTTAAATACACAATAGTTTCATCTTAGTTTGTCACCATTTAGTGAAATCCTAAGGTTGCCTGTGCTCTATTTTCTGAGGAAAGACCTACTCCACTGTTGACAGACCAGTGCATGACGGAAGAGCTGGGCTGGTTTTAAAACTTGAAACACTCATTGAGATCGGTGCCTGACACGGAAGTCTAGACAACAACTACCTTCTGTGGTCACCACAAGGACCTCCATGAGGTGGGACCCACCTAGCCGAAATTCAGCATAGCTGTACCTCTCAGACCAGCATTTCCCAGTTTTACCCCAGCAAACCACAGTGGGCATGGCTCCTCTGGTCCAGGTGACTTTTTAAAGATCTATTATGGGAAGGGAAGAGCAGGAGACCTCAATATCATCAGGTCCCAGGAGTTCAGCGAGACAGTTCTCTAACCATCCTGAAGACCCACAAACTCAACAGGAGATCAAAGAGAAGAGCAGGAATTCTAGGGACAGAAAATCGACCACTTTCCGGAAGGTGGAACATGCAGAGAAGGGAGTCAGAGGTGATACATGGGAACATAGACAGTGGGGTGGTGGGGGTGCTCCCGGCAAGCAGCGGAGCAGCAGAGCACAAAGTTGGGACTTTTGGAAGCCGATTCCCCTGAGGGACAGATGCTCCAGAGGCTAAACAGAGGGTGGAGCCCTGGCAGGGACAGTGTGGTCTCAGGTAGGTCCTGCGGGGTCACCGAAAGTCCAGGGGTGCCTGAGTGCAGCAGAGCTCTCATGTGTCAGAGTGGGGAGCTGACTACAGAGGCAGAGCCAAGCAGTGGACTATCAGCTTGGGGTTACCTTAAACTGTGATCTGAGGCACAGTCAACCCACTGCTCTTCAAGCAGGGATCCCACGAATGACAAATAAGGGGAGACTCACCTTCTCCTTTGGGAGGAGCAGCATGGGAGTGCAAGGGAGGAATCTGCTGGGTTCGAAGACTCCAAACAGGGCCATATGCCCAAGAGAGAAATGCTCGGTCACAGGCCAGGTGAGCTCAGAGTGCGGCCAGAAACCAGGGAGACAGGAGTGGCTGACTACTTTTCTCTGAGGGTGCACTGAGGAGTGGGACCTGAACTTTTGGCTCCTCGGGGCAGGGGATTGGGAGCTGCGATATTCATTCCTGTCCTCCAGAGCTCTACAGAAACATTCAGAGAACAAAAGCTCCCGAAAGTGAACCCAAGCAAATTACTTAGCCCGGCCCCTGGTAAGGGTGGTGCAGTTCTGCCTCCGGCAAAGACATTTGAGCATCACGGCACCAGGCCCCTCCCCCAGAAGACCAGCAAGAACATCCAGCCAAGACCAAGTTCACCGATCAATGAGAACTGCACAACTCCAGAGCTAGGGGAAAGCAGCACATAGAGTGCATGGTTTTTTTTTTTTCCCCCATGATTCTTTAGTCTTTCAAAGTTAATTTTTTTTAATCCTATATTGTTCTTATTCTATTTTTTAAAAATTTCCTTTCTTATTTTAATGTTATTTAACTATTTTATCCTATCAATACCTTTTTAAAAATCTTTCCTAATTTTCATTCTTATAGTCATATTCTATTCCTTCACTGTATTTAACCTGATTTTTTGTATACACAGAGATTTTTCTTTCTTTAAATTTTTGGGATACAGTTTCTTCTAACAGATGAAAATATACCCTAAATCTAGTGCATGGCTTTGTTCTAGTCTCCAGCCTGATCACATTCTTTTCTCTTTCTTTTTTTTCTTTTTTTCAATAAGCTTCTTTTCTTATCAATTCTTTTTTTTTAAATCTTTTTAAATCTTCATCTTTACAGTCATATTTCATCCCTTCACCGTGTTTACCCTCATTTTTGTGCATATACAAGTTTTTCTTTCTTTAAAATTTTGGGACGCAGTTTCTTCTAACAGACCAAAATACACCCAAAATCAAGTGTGTGGCTTTGTTCCATTCACCAGTATAATTCATCAGTCTAATATGTGTGTGTGTGTGTGTGTGTGTGTGTGTGTGTGTGTGTTTTCTCCTTTCTCTTTTCTCCCTGGTTTCAGATGTTGTCCAATTTGGTTAATGTATATTTTTCTGGGGCCGTTGCTACCTTTTTAGTATTTTGTTCTCTCATTTATATATCCTTATCTGGATAAGATGAAAAGGCAGAAAAACTCACCATTAAAAAAAAAAAAAGAGATTGAGAGAGAGAGAGAACAAGAGGCACTACCAGCGTTTAGGGACCTAGCCAATATGGACATTAGCAAGATGTCAGAACTAGAGTTCAGAATGATGATTATCAAGGTACTAGCTGGGCTCAATAAAAGCATGGAAGATACTAGAGAATCCCTTTCTGGAGAAATAAAAGATCTAAAATATAACCAAGTTGAAATTAAAAAAATCTATTAATGAGGTGCAATAAAAAAATGGAGGCTCTTACTGCTAGGATAAATGAGGCAGAAGAGAATATTAGGGATATGGAAGACCAAATGATGGCGAATAAAGAATCTGAGAAAAAGAGAGATAAACAACTCCTGGACCACAAGGGGAGAATTTTAGAGATCTGTGATACCATAAGACAAAACAATATTAGAATAATTGGAATCCTAGGAAGAAGAAGAGCAAGCGAGGGGGGCAGAAGATATATTGGAGTAAATAGCAGAGAATTTCCCTAATTTTAAGGGAACAAGCATCAAAATCCAGGAGACACAGAGAACCACCCCCCAAAAAATCAATAAAAATAGGTCCACATAGAGACCTGACAGGCCAGAAAGGACTGGCATGATATATCCAGAGCACTAAATGAGAAAAATATGCAGCCAAGAATACTATATCCAGCAAGGCTGTCACTGAAAATAGAAGGAGAGATAAAAACCTTCCAGGACAAACGAAAATTAAAAGAATTTGCAAACACCAAACCAGCCCTACAAGAAATACTGAAAGTGGTCCTCTAAGAAAAGAGAGAGCCTAAAAGTAACATACCAGAAAGGAACAGCTACAATATACAGTAACAGTCACCTTACAGGCAATACAATGGCACTAAATTAATTTATTTAAATAGTTACCCTGAATGTAAATGGGCTAAATGCCCCAATCAAAACACATAGCATATAAGAATGGATTTAAAAAAAAATAAAGCAAGACCCATTGCGATGCTTTTTCTATAAGAAACTCATTTTAGACCTAAAGAGACCTCCAGATTTAAAGTGAGGGGGGGTGGGAAAAAATTTACCATGCTAATGGACATCAAAAGAAAGCTGGGGTGAAAATCCTTATTAGATCAATTAGATTTTAAGCCAAAGACTAAAATAAGAGATGAGGAAGGACACTATATCATACTTAAAGGGTCTGTCCAAAAAGAAGATCTAACAATTTTAAATATCTATGCCCCTAACATGGAAGCAGCCAACTATATAAACTGGAAGTTTAAAAACAACAGGAAATTAAAGAAGAATTTTTTTTAATTTATGGAAACAAATAAAAATGAAAACACAACTGTTTAAAATCTTTGGGACACAGCAAAAGCCGTCCTGAGAAGAAAATATGTAAAAATACATATTTTGCCTTACTCAAGAAACAAGAAAGGTCTCAAGTATACAACCTAACCCTACACCTAAAGGAGCTGGAGGAAGAACATCAAAAAAGCCTAAACCCAGCAGGAGAAGAGAAATCATAAAGATCAGAGCAGAAGTCAATGAAATAGAAACCAAAAGAACAGTAGAACAGATCAGCAAAACTAGGAGATGGTTCTTTGAAAGAATTAATAAGATTGATAAACCCCCGGCCAGACTTATCAAAAGGAAAAGAGAAAGGACCCAAATAAGTAAAATCATGAATGAAAGAGGAGAGATCACAACTAACACCAAAGAAATACAAACAATTATAAGAACACATTATGAGCTACTACATGCCAGCTAATTTGACAATCTGGAAGAAATTGATGCATTCCTTGAGACATATAAACTACAAAAACTGAGTCAGAAATAAATAGAAAACGTGAACAGACCAAAAACCAGTAAGGAGATCGAAGCAGTCATCAAAAACCTCCCAACAAAGAAGAGACCAGGGCAAGAGGGCTTCCCAGGGGAATTCTACCAAACATTTAAAGAAAACTAATACCTATTCTCCTGAAACTGTTCCAAAAAATAGAAATAGAAGGAAAACTTCCAAACTCATTTTATGAAGCCAGCATTACCTTGACCCCAAAACAAGACAAAGAACCCATCAAAAAGGAGAATTACAGACCAACACCCTTGATGAATATGGTTGCAAAAATTCTCATCAAAATCCTAACCAATAGTACATTAAAAGGATTATTCACCATGACCAAGTGAAATTTATTCCTGAGTAGCAAGGTTGGTTCAACATCCGCAAATCAATCATACAATACATTAATAAAAGAAAGAACAAGAACCACATGATATTCTCAATAGATGCTGAAAAAGCAATTGTCAAAGTACAGCATCCTTTCTTGATCAAAACTCTTCAGAATGTAGGGATAGAGGGCACATACCTCAATATCATAAAATCCATCTATGAAAAACCCACCGTGAATATCATTCTCAATGGGGAAAAACTGAGAGCTTTCCCCCTAAGGTCAGGAACATGGCAATGCTGTCCACTATCACTACTGTGATTCAACATAGTACTAGAAGTCCTAGCCTCAGCAATCAGACAACAAAAAAGAAACAAAAGGCATCTGAATCAGCAAAGAAGAAGTCAAACTCTCACTCCACAGATGACATGATACTTTATGTGAAAAACCCAAAAGACTCCACTCCAAAACATGCTGAAACTCATACAGAAAATCAATAAAGTGTCAGGATATAAAATCAATACATAGAAATCAGTTGCATTTCTGTACACCAACAGTAAGACAGAAGAAAGAGAAATTAAGGAGTCAATCCCATTTACACTTGCACCCAAAACCATAAGATACCTAGGAATAAACCTAACCAAAGAGGCAAAGAATCTGTACTCAGAAAACTATAGCGTACTCATGAAAGAAACTGAGGAAGACAAAAAGAAATGGAAAAGTGTTCCATGCTCATGGATTGGAGGAACAAATATTGTGCAAATGTCTACACTACCTAAAGCAATCTACACACTTAAAATACCAGCAATTTTTTTCAAAGAAATTGAATAAATAATCCAAAAATTTATATGGAACCAGAAAAGACCCTGAATAGCCAGAGGAACACTGAAAAAGAAAACCAAAGTTGGTGGCATCACAATACCAGACTTCAAGCTCTATTACAAAGCTGTCATCATCAAGACAGTATGGTACTGACACAAAAACAGACACATAGATCAATGGAACAGAATAGAGAGCCCAGCAATGGACCCTCAACTCTATGGTCAACTAATCTTCGACAAAGCAGGAAAGAAAGCCCAATAGAAAAAAGACAGTCCCAACAAATGGTGTTGGGAACATTGGACAGCCACATGCAGAAGAATGAAACTAGACCATTTCCTTACACCACACATGAAAATAGACTCAAAATGGATGAAGGACCTCAATGTGAGAAAGGAATCCATCAAAATCCTTGAGGAGAACACAGACAGTAACCTCTTCGACCTCAGCCACAGCAACTTCTTCCTAGGAACATTGCCAAAGGCAAGGGAAGCAAAGGCAAAAATGAGCTATAGAGACTTCATCAAGTTCAAAAGCTTCTGCACACCAAAGGTAACAGTCAACCAACCCAAAAGACAGCTGACAGAATGGGAGAAGATATTTGCAAATAGCAAATAGCAAAAATATTTGCACATAGCAGATAAATGGCTAGTATCCAAAATCTATAAAGAAGTTATCAAACTCAACACCCAAAGAACAAATAATCCAATCAAGAAATGGGCAGAGGACATGAACAGACATTTGTGCAAAGAAGACATCCAGATGGCCAACAGACACATGAAAAAGTGCTCCACATCACGTGGCATCAGGAAAATACAAATCAAAACCACAATGAGATATCACCTCACACCAGTCAGAATGGCTAAAATCAACAAGTCAAGAAATGACAGATGCTGGCGAGGATGTGGAGAAAGGGGAACCCTCCTACACTGTTGGTGGGAATGCAAGCTGGTGCAGCCATTCTGGAAAACAGTATGGAGGTTCCTCAAAAAGTTGAAAATAGAGCTACTCTATGACCCAGCAATCATTCTACTGTGCATTTACTCTAAAGATACAAATGTGGTGATCCGAAGGGGCATGTTTATATTTTTATAGCAGCAATGTCCACAATAGCCAAACTATGCAAAGAACCTAGATGTCCATCAACAGATGAATGAATAAAGAAGATGTGGTACACATACACATGCACATGTACACACACGCATGCACGCACACACACACACACACAATGGAATTCTACGCAGCCATCAAAAAATGGAATCTTGCCATTTGCAACGATGTGGCTGGAACTGGAGGGTATTATGCTGAGCAAAATAATCAGAGAAATTCTCAATTTCTCAATTGAGAAATTCTCAAATTTCTCAATCAGAGAAAGACAACTATCCTATGATCTCTCAGATCTGAGGAATTTGAGAGGCACGGTGGGGAGTTCTGGGGGGTATGGAGGGAAAAAATGAAACAAGATGGAACTGGGGAGGGAGATAAACCATTAAAGACTCTGAATCTTGGGAAACAAACAGGGTTTCTGGGAGGTAGAGGGTAGGGATAAGGTAGTTGGGTTATGGCCGTTGGTGAGGGTATGTGCTATGGTGAGTGCTGTGAATTATGTAAGACTGATGATTCACAGACCTGTACCCCTGAAAAAAATAATACATCATATGTTACTAAAAAATAAAAATAAATAAAGATTTATTACAATCCTAGAAAAGTTTTAAATGGCGTATTTTTTTAATATGCAAAAAAACCTTTTTCTTGTTTCTGGCAGCATGCTTGGATGGTGGCAAGAGTCAGGTTCATTTGTCAGTGATTCTGAGTATTTGATGAGACACAAACGTAAGGATAATGGAGCAATTTCTCGGTAGGCTATCCCCAGAAGGGCCAAGGGTTCACTTCGGGAGACAGTGATGGATGGGCCCCTGCAAAGTCACTCTTCACACCAGCCCCTGCTGCCTTTGTGATCTTTGGCAGTGTTTGCACATAATTTTTAAACAGGCTTCCACACATATCGCACTGTCTCTCCAGTGGGCGGATGCAGGGCTTGTGTGCCCAGAGCGAGTGATGATGGAAGACCTTGCCCAGCGAAGTCCTCATGGCTCCTGGGATGTCCAATCCTCTGCATTAAAGCCATCAAATGTTGGCCTGCCTAGCAGGCTGACATCCCCCCTTCTACATACACCCCTGGGGGGTCCCTGCAGGTGCCACATGACCACCTCCACCAGTCACAAGGGCACCCATGTTCCCTTACCAGCTGTGCGCAGTCCCAAGGGAAGCAGGCACAGCTGCTCAGTTTCACACGCGCACCAAGAAGGTGTTCACACAGTGGCTCTAATCAATAAATCACTTCACACCATTGATCTCTTCATATAATTTAAATATATAAGTCCTCAAATGCATAACAACAAAAAATATAAAAGTTTCAGTCACAAATAAAGACATGTCAAGACAATGACACCCTGTCAGCTGCTCTGAACTTCCACAACCCAAATAAACTGCTTCCTGGGGCACACCAAAAGACCTTTCTTTTCTTTCTTTCTTTCTTTTTTTTTTTTTGTTTAAATTCAATTAGGCAACTTATAGTATGACATTGATATCCAATAGTGTTCAGTGATTCATTCGTTGTGTGTAACACGCAGAGCTCATCACGTCACGTTCTCTCCTTAATGCCCACACCCAGTTTCCCCCTCTGCCCAACCACCTGCCTCCAGCTACCCCAGTTTGTGTCCTATAATTCAGAGTCTCCCATGGGTTTTCTCCCTTTCTGGTGACTTCCCCTTCAGTTTCCCTATGAAGTGAAATAGCGTGAAGAGTGTAGAGTGAAGCCATATGAGAATTGTCTTTCTCTGGTTGACTTATTTCGCTTACATAATCCCCTCCAGTTCCATCCGCATCAATGTAAATGGTAGATACTCATCCCCTCTGATGACCGAGTAATATTCCATTGTACATACAGACCACATCTTTATCCATTCATTTGTCAATGGGCATCTGGGCCCCTTCCACAGTGTGGCTATTGTGGCCATTGCTGCTATGAACATTGGGGTGCACGTGCCCCTTCTTTTCACTACATCTGTGTCTTTGGGGTAAATACCCAGTAGTGCAATTGCTGGGTCATAGGGTAGCTCTATTTTTAATTTCTTGAGGAACCCCCACACTGTTTTCCAGAATGGCTGCATCAGCTTGCATTCCCACCAACAGTGTAGGAGGGTTCCCCTTTCTCCACATCCTCGCCAACATCTGTCATTTCCTAACTTGTTAATTTTAGCCATTCTGGCTGGTGTGAGGTGATATCTCACTGTGGTTTTGATTTGTATTTCCCTGATGCCGAGTGATGTGGAGCACTTTCTCATGTGTCTGTTGCACAGCAAAGACCTTTAAGTGTACAATCATTAAGAAAATGTTTTCTAATTCTGTGATTAGTTGTACATTTTACATTCATAAAATATGTATGAACAATACCTCCCTTTTCTTTTTTTCTCTGAAAATGCGAAACTACATAGGGACCTATGAACATCTGGATGTCTGTTTCCTACCTTATTAACCCCTTACTCAAGTTTGGAGTGAGAAACCAGACCCTCACGCCTGCCACCGCTTGTTTTTCCACATGGTTAACTGATCCAGAGGCCCAAAACCGTATTCAGAAAACAGGCATTTTAAGAGCAAACACATAAAGATAATCACAAATGTTTACAGCATCCCATTAAAGTGGTGTTTGGAAAATTTGGGAACAAAACCTATTAGGTAGTTATATCTTATTTCTAAATTAAATTGTATATTTTAATGTACAAATTACATTCAATTTGTGAGGGCTTTTTTTTTTTTCATTTGTTTATTGTAACCTGGGGTTTCTGGGGTGACATAAGTCATCTTCATTGAGAAAAACTTCACTCTTGAGGACTTTCCCTCAACACCCATTTTGATTCTAGGTCAGTACCATGAAGGCTCTAAAACGTGCAACCCCCTCACATAAAACAGTTTGAGAATCACAGGCAGGGACATAACCTTAATGTTTTTCACTAACAAGTAATAAAGGTTTTAAATAAGAACAAATAAAAATCATACTTTTCCATGGAATGAACAAGCAGAAGCGGATGAGCTGAATTTCTGAGATTTCAGAGCTTCCTGGAGAAGGGAAGTGTGGCAGCTTCCATGCCTGTGGAAGGTGCCCGGGTGCAGGTGGCAGAGATGAGGGAGTACCACGGGGCTTGACGGGGCTTGAGGGAGTACCACAGGGCTTGACGGGTCTCAGGGGCTGGCGGTGAACTGAAGCCTATAAGAACTCCAAAGGTAAGGACAGGCTGTAGGCCCCAGGGACCCCCCAAGTCTATGAGAAGAGTTCCCAGCAGCCAAAGCTGGAACAACTTGAGTAACACCATGAATCAAACAATGCTGGTTTAGAACTAAAAGTGTATGGAAAGAAACACACGAGTCCACACACGTATAATGACTGAGAAAACAAGTGTCCCAAGTAGAAGGCTCTAAATGATTCAAGTCTGACCCATCCTCCCAGAGATGGGGTTCCTTGGGGCGGCCCCACACTTTCTCCCAAAAAGCCCAGTTTGGGAAGATGAGCCACTGAAGAGCCTGACAGGTACGGCTTGAGCCAAATGATCAAAGTTAACGTGAGCCACGAGACGTCGTGTTGGTGGAAGGGACCCATGGGGTCATGTGACAAGAAGGACACTTGACCCAGTATCCTTCCTCCCAAAGGCACGTCAGTCCAAGATAATCATGAGAAAAGCATTTGTCTGTGGACAGAATTCTGCAAAATACCTCAAAACTATCCTGGTCATGAACAACAAGGGGAGCCCGAGAAATGGCCGCAGCCACGCAGAGCCTCGGGCGACAGGAGACCGAGGGTCACACGGTGTCCTGGGTGGATCCTGGGGCAGAAAAAGGACACATGGGAAACACTTGGGAAATACAACTAAATTACAGACTTTAGTTCATGATATTTGCTCGCGAGCTTTGTCAGATGTGCCAACCGTTGACGATGACAGAAGACGTTGGGCGTCTGCGACCCCCAGCACACATCCCGCATACCTGAAACTGTTTGGAATTAAAAGTTAATTTCTTTAAAGAAACACAAACATTCCTACGAGAAAATGAACATAGAACAAGCAGCATGAGGGGAGCACCAAGCAGCGTCTACTCTGCATCATTAAGCTCCCAGAAGAAGAAAAGAGGGAGAGGGGACACGGAGAAAAAAGGTTAAAAAATACTAATACGGGAAATGGAAGAGCTGGAAATTTCCCAAATTCATGAGGGAAAAAAAAGGGGCAATCCACAAATTCAGGAGGTGTAATAATGCCGCATATGAGAAATTCAAAGAAAACTACAACTAGATATATCATGGTCCAACTGATGAAGATAAAGGAAAAAACGTAAAAGCAAGTGGAAAATACCCATGGTAAGCAGGAGAGCGACGGCAAGAGGACTGCTCAGCTCTCATTCGATACAGAGCACGACAGGGAGACGATCGACGGGAGGAACTGAAAATAGGTCTGCCCATCTAGGATCCTACACTCAGCACAAAAAAGGGGGGGATAAAGACATTCTCCAGTAAATAATGGCGGAGAATCAGCAGCCCGTAGGCTCGTAGGACAAGAGACCCAGGAGGATGCCTGGAGCCTGAAGAGGAGATGGCAGCGGACGGAGCGGGCCGGCGGGCAGGACGGGGCAGCGGATGGTCACGGGCCGGCGGGCAGGACGGGGGGCACTGACATACAAACAAGCGGTGAGAAAGGTTTTCTCTTTTCTTACTTCGAAGACAACAACTGTCTGCACATTGCCAGCAACGAACAGCGGGTTTACGATTTGTTGAAATGGAACGCGTGACGGCAGTCACGAAAGTGTGTACGTGCAGCACTCAGGCTCCATGTGAAGCGGGTGATACCATCTCCTCGTAGAGCGCGGTACGTCGTGGTGGGTATTGTACTTCTCAGATCGGTGACTAAAACAAACAATATTATAAAATCAAGAAGATATAAAATGGAATATTCCAAAAATCACTGAATAATCCAAAGGAAGATAGAAGGAACAAAAAGCGAGTAGGATAAGCGAGAGAAACCGGCAGGATAGCAGACTTAATACCAACCATGCCCATAATCACATTAAAAGCAAATGGCTTAGGGGCGCCTGGGTGCCTCCGTCGGCTAAGCGTCTACTTTCAGCTCAAGTCATGATGCCAGGGTCCTGGGATCGAGCCCCGCGTCAGGCTACCGGCTCAGCAGGAGCCTGCTTCTCCCTCTCCCTCTGCCTGCCTCTCTGCCTACCAGTGGACTCACTTGAGCTCCCTCTCAAAATCTTAAGCAACAATCTTGTTGAATGAACAGGCAGAGCAGATACAGACAGAGGGATGCAGGAGACCGGAGCGCGCCGCGTACCAGCATCTGCAGGGGCTGGTAAGACAGCTGGCTTCCAGCGAGACGTGGGCCCAGAGGCACAGAAAGCCCTCCCCAAACACGGGAAGGGTTAATTCGTCGGGAAGAAACAGTCACCCTCAAGCATATATTCCTAATAACTGAGTCCCAAAATACAAAAAGCAAAAATAGGCAAAGTCTTAGGGAAAAATCGAGGAAGCCACGAATGACGGACAAATTAAAGTCCGTCCGCCTTATGTAAGACAAACTAAAGATACTGCAGATTTGACCCCACGGTTAACACTCTCACCTCACCGACATTGGTTCATCGACATGTGCAACATTCAAACCGACATCGTGCACCACAATAGTTCTACCTGTATAAAATTTAAAACCAGAACAAACGGATTTATCGCAATGAAAGTCCAGATAGCAATCGCCTGCGAGCGCGGGTGGTGGGAGCGACAGGGAAGCAGCAGAGAAAGGAGGGAAAGAATAACCATTTCAAGGCGAAAAAATATTCCATATTGTGATGGGGTCATGGGTGACATGGGTAATATTTATCAAAGCTAAGTAAATGAGCTTAAAGCTATGCGTTAAGTGTACGTGGCTTATAACAGAGATTATATAGTTGAATGTGAGATTCAACGACCGCACCATACACAACTGGACAAGACTTTTTAAAGCTTCACATTCAGGGTCTGAGGCTGCTGGATCTCTCGATCTGGGCCTCCGTGTCCACGGTTTCCAGACGCTATCCCTTGCGCGACACCGGAGCCCGGGCCTGGGTGGGGAATGGTACTTCCCGCTCCCCGCCACCGTCCCATCGCCAGGACTGGAAAGATGCTCGTTGCTTCTCACTTTCAAATAAGTTCTAAAAGTAGAGGGGGAAAGTCTCAGAATCAGTGAGATATAGGATTTTTTTAAGATCAAATGCCTTTATTTATTTATTTCCAGATTTTATGTATTTATTTGTCAGAGAGAACGAGCACAGCAGGCAGAGCGGCAGCAGAGGCAGAGGGAGAAGCAGGCTCCCCGCGGAGCAAGGACACTGATGGGGCACTGGATCCCAGGACGCTGGGATCAGGACCTGAGCCGAAGGCAGACACCTCACTGACTCACCACCCACGTGCCCCGAATCAAAATGCCTTTACTAATAATCAAAGAGATGGCTGACTCCCAGAGCCTAGGCACAGGGGAGACGCAGGAAGGGTGAGGGCACAGCCAGCGAAGCTCTCCTTCCTCAAGAAGAAGGGAAGCCCTCGTGTCCCGAGGGTCCCCCAGACCTGGGAAACCTGTCACCCCAGGGGCGCATGAGGCTGGAGAAAGCAAAGATCTCTCCTGGGACCTACGAGTGCCCAGAAATAGAATGAGAAGCTGGGTAATGACAAGAGGAGGAACTGGTCGCTGACGGGCAGCTCACAGCTCCGGGGCCCAGGCCTGATGTCCCCGGGAGCAGGGTCTTTACCTCTGCAGTAAGATGACCCTTACATTTGGCCAGACTTTCTCCAGGAGAAGGGTCCTGGGCCCAAGCCATAGAGACCGGCAGAGTCCCAGAGCAGGAGCTGGGGTCCTGGAGGGACCGCTGCAGGGTACCGTGGGGCGGTGACATCAGAGCTGGAGTGGGAGACGCAGACTGGGACCCCTATGCCCACCAAATGGCCCCCAGATCTCCAGGAGGATGTTTGCTGAGGGGGTGCCCCAGGGCTGCTGGCCGGCACTTGGTGGGAAGACGGTGGGTTGAGAGCGCGCCTCCGAGGCTCAATGTGTCTATTAACCAGCAGTCGGCAGGACAGCAGGTCGGTGACTGACGGGCCCTGCTGTCGAGCCATGACAGCACCCAGAGGACCGTTTCAGAGTGACAGGGCAAACTGGGCTCACTGAAGACAGGGCCACCGTATCCTCACACAAGGAGCGGGGAATGGCCGGCTTCCAAGACAAGTGAGAAAACGCTGTGGGACATCTTCTGCGAAACAGGAAAGTGCCGGCGACTCCGCAAATCCCCGGCCTCCGGCAGACGTGCAGGCCTTGTGTACCTGCAGCACCAGAGCTCGAGCCGTGGGGGGGGGGGGGGGGGCGAGGGGCAGCCCCACACAATGTCCTCTACCAAGTGCCCCCCAGGGTGTGTGTGGGACCGGGTGTCCCTGGCGAGGGGACTCACTCCGAATGACGCTGCGCAAGGGACTCGGGAGGGGACTCCGCTGCCCTGCCCTCCCAGCACAAAGACCCCTCCGAGTCCGTGTTTCTTTAAAGAGTGGACTTTTCCTCCCGGTGCTGGGGGCCCCTGCGGAGCACTGTCCCCACCCCGTGTCTGTGGGAAGGACTACACCCCCGGCCCTTCTCTTCGGCCACAGCCCCTCCCGTGATCCTCATCCGGGCCCATCCTGCGGGTCCCTGCCCCTCGCAGCCTGGGCAGCCCCCCTCCGGCACGTCCCCTGCGACCTCCGCCCCCACCCCTGCGTCCTGGCCGGTGGTCTCTGCTCCAGCCTCCTCACCACACCGGGAGCGGGGTCCCTCCAGATGGGGTGGCCCACGAGCTCTCCTGTCCTAGAGCTACTCACCACGCACATTCAGGGTGCCTGGCACACACCCGTGCGCTGGCCCAAGCTGCTCGTCGAGGGCCCAGAACCTACGTCCGAGTTCTGACGTCCAGTACCAGCGAATGTGAGCTTAATTGGGAATAGGTCCTCACAGGTTTGATTAGACAAAGGATCTCGACATGAGTCATCCTGGACCATCTGTGTGGGTCCCAATTCCGATGACAAGCGTCGTTATTAGAGGCAGAAGAGGAGACGCAGACACGGAAGCCTCATGAAGACAGAGGCAGGACCGTGGAGGGGGGGACGCAGCCACCAGCCCAGGTACTCCTGGGGCCACAGGAGCTGGAAGTGGCAGCAAGGACCCCCCCCAGAGGCTCTGGAGGCAGCTGTCCCTACTGACGCCCGGATCTCAGACATTCCGCTTCCAGAACAGGAAAGAGTCCATTCCTGTTGTGTGAAGTCCCCCGAGCTGTGAGCCCCAGGACACTCACCTCCGGCTCCCCGGGCCAGCGGGCCCACAGACTCACTGACCATGCATTCACACTCAGGTGTGTCCTCCCCAACCCCCGTGTGTCCCCGTGTCCCCACGGTGAAGCCCTGATCTGCCCCCTCCCTCTGAGAAGTCCTTGGTTTGCGTCTGTTTCCCTCTAAACTGGGAGCAACTGAGGGCGCGGAGCCCCACCGGCCGGCCGAGCGGCTGCAGCTGGGCCTGACGGGGGCTCCCAGCCTGAAGGGTCCCAGGTGCCCATTCCCCACCGGAGGACCCAGCGATGGCGGCATCCTGCAGGCACGTGCACCACGGGGACTGGAGAGGCAGGAGCTGTCATGGCGTGGCGGCCCGTTGGGGAGAATTGAGTGGACAGTCCCGTCCCTCGAACCCATAAAGGAAGTACCCTCCCCCTCCCAGCCTGTTCCCTCAGCAAGGGGGGGGCTGGTGGGTCCGGATTGCATTTCCATACAATGACTACGTTGTTCCATTATTGCGACAATTCAGAAATGTTCCAAAAAATTCATTTTCAGAGAATAATACCAGTAAAATCTCTCCAAAGAGAGCCTCTGCGGTTCTTCACGCTGACGATAAATTTCCTCTTGCAGCCTTCTAACACAATTTATTAGTAATCTCGGGCACTTTGAGCGTGCGCGTTTGAGGCTGGCCAGTGAGTCAACGTAATGATGATTTTATCCGCCTCCTGTCTGGAATTTATTGAGACAATCAGGACAGCAATTGTCTTTTCATAATCTGATCAATGAAAGCCCACTGGGAGAGAGACAGTGTTTTAAAAAGTAATTGTTTAAATGAACTTGATATTTTTATTGCAAAAATACATCACAACATGCTTTGAGGTTGGATTCTAGCTCAGTAACTACAAACATTATTCAAATGATTCATGGAGAAGTTAATGACAAACACTGTTGTCATTTACATAATCTAATAAAAAGCTTATTAATGTAAGGGAGATCCTGGGTGGGCATCCACACACCAAGGAATGTGCTCGTTTACTGTAATGAAATAAGTTGAATTCTGTCAAACTTTGTTCTTCTCTAAACCTGACGCCCGGGGCATTTTCCGCCTCGGCTCCTAGCACTGCCCCCCACCACGCCTTCTTTTGCAGGCTGTAACCGGCCCAGGCACGCACTCTACCGCATAGACACGGGCCTTGCGTCTGGGGAGCGGCCCCCAGTCCCTGGCCTCACCTGCTCAGGTAGGCAGCCCTCTGGTTTCTTGCCTTTAGAGCCGGCATCGCTGCCCGGGAGACTCCGCGCGAGCCCTGGCATTCGTTCAGCAGGAAGTCCCACGGCCACAGTCGGGGAGTGCAGGGTGCAGAGGCGCTCAGGACCCCCCTTTCGCTCTGCATGCCCCCCGGGGGCACGACGTTGGGAGAGATGGGGGCTTGGCTCTGCTGCTCGGCAGTGCTGCCTCTCAGATACGGGGTTGGGGCCAGTTCTCTCCTCTAAATGTGGAACTTGGAGCCCCCCACCGGCCTGCCACCACGTTACTGGGAACCAGACCCACGAAACAAGGTGGTCCCTGAGGACCCCCAGGAGCTCCAGGCAGGTGCCCTCTGCTCTTCTCTGGGTGCCCCTGCCAGGGGCCACCCCCACTGGCCCTTAACTCTGTTTGCAACCCTCTGACCATCCTTGGCACAGACCAAGCCCAGTGACTATTTGGCGAGGATAACGCGGTGCGACTTGGGGCAGCTGCCAGCCAAGGGGGTCCAGGCAGCGTCGGCTGCGCAGAGCCTGGCTCCCACTGAGGACAGTGTCCACGCAGGGACCGTGGGCAGGTCCCAGGCCTCTTCACAGCACCCCTTCTCCAGTGAAAAGTGGAGGCCGGAGGGCTGTACCCCCAGGTCCCTTGCGGATCCCCTGGCAGTGTGCCTTCCTGAGGGCACAGGGTTGAAGAGTGAAGGAGAGCAGGGGGCAGGCCTCCTGGGCCCAATTCTGGCTCTGTCCTCACTGTCTGACCCTCCGCCGGACACGTCGCCGCTCTGTGCCTCAGTTTCCCCTTTTGACAATGAGAGTGATGATAATGTCACCTGCTGCACAGGGCTGTTCGTAGAACAAGCGAGTCGATGCACATAACACATTTAGGGAGATTCTGGCCCACACCGAGTGCTAATGAATGTTAGGCATCAGGTTTCCTAAATGATCCCTTCTGCCCGACCCCACGGCCAGCCTCACCCCCACCTGCCCCTCCCCCGCCCCACCAAACGCACACCCACGTCCGTGGCTTTGCACATGGTCTTCTTCCACCGGGAGCCCCTTCCCCAGGTATCGGCACGGCCACTCCCCCAACGCATTCAAGTCTCTGCTAAAATCTCCCTTAATCAGTCTTAAAATCCCCCTAAACAGTCTGTGAGAACCGCCCTGCCCCTACCCCAGCTCCCATTCCAAGACCTTGACTTCTGGCTAGTCACGCATTTTACACGGCACACGTCACTGTCTGACACAGTAACCATCTCCTGTGTAAAAAAACTTCTCCTAAAAATATGCTTCTTTTTTTCCTTATTTATTTAAACTTTATTTTACTTTCTCAGTGTTCCAAGATTCATAGTAAAAACATGTTTCTTCCACCAAAGAAGTAAATATCTGAATCTGAATTACTGAAAAGGAGAGAGAAATGAAAAAAAATACAAACACATGTCAAAACTCACAGGGTTTGGGGGCGCCTGGGGGGCTCCGTGGGGTGAGCCTCTGCCTTCGGCTCAGGTCATGATCTCAGGGTGCTGGGATCGAGCCCCGCATCGGGCTCTCGGCTCAGCGAGGAGCCTGCTTCCCTCTCTCTCTCTGCCTGCCTCTCTGCTTACTTCTGATCTCTCTCTGTCTGTCAAATAAATAAATAAAATCTTTTTTAAAAACCACAGGATTTCATTGACATGGAACTCAAACACAGCTTTTAACACTTCTATTACTTAAAAATAAGAGTAAAAGAAAGTAACTATTTAGCTTAAAACCTAGAAAAATTTAAAAATCCAAATAAAGTTACATAAACCATTAAGTTAAAGACACAAAAAAGAATAAGACTAAGAACTAATTTCAATTTTAAAAATACCTGTCCAAATATTGTTCATTAGAAGGGAGAGAAACACAGCTGCAAAAGGACACGAGAAACAGGTGTGACCCTGACTGCAGATAAGAAGCTGAGCGTGATGGTAAGTTTAAAGTCTCAGTGAAAAGCTCTGCCCTCCAGGAGAACCGGAATCACCACAGGAATTCCTGGAAATGTGCTGACCTTGTGGGTTAGAAGGAAGCAGCAGGTTTGTCAGACAAGCAGGCAGGCAGCTTGCCGTGAGGCTGGACGGCGCGGTCTCTCTCCGAAGTGAGCAGCGCCGCCACAGGGGACAATCACGCCCCTGCCTCTTCGGTGGCTCTGGGGCAACGCAGTGGAGGGAAAACATCCCGACCTACCTTATGAAGCCGACGTCGAACTAGTTACAGAACCTGACAACGCACACGAGGACACTGGTCCGATCGTTGCGTCAGATCCAAAATCCTAAATAGTGTGTGCACGTGCCTGCACAAGCACATGTGTGTGCCACATGCACACACGTGTACACACATGCAAGTGTGTGCCAGCACAGACACGCGTGCATGCACATGTACATGTGCATGGAGACACGCACACGCATGCACGAGCACAGACATGTGCACTGCATGTGCACACGCATACAAAGGCACGGGTGCACACGATTGTGCATGTGTGTACATGTGCACAGCCATGTGTGTACATGCATGTGAGTGCAAACATGCACACACACAATGCACACGTGCTCACAAGCATGCAAAGATACACATGTGTGCACTGCTGCACACGCATGTGCCCACAGACCATGCCATGTACACATGCATGTGTAGGCACCCATGCGAGCATGTACGCACATGCATGTGCAAATACACACAGACATCATGGGTCCGTGAGATTCATTGCAGGGCTGCAAGAATGTGCCATCCGGAGAGATACGGAAACACAATTCATCGTCTCAGCAAGTGAAAAGTTCTCTAAAAAGTTCTCTCCAATTTCTAAAACAGCATTTGATGAATTTTAATACGTGTGTTTCAAGGTCAGGGTGAACTAAACACAGACACACGTTTTCTTACCACAACGTGTATCTATCTCAGATGAAATGCCGGTGTCACACCAGATTCTGGACCTTAGGAGCAGTTAGGGTCTGGAGCAGGGCAACTTGCCTGTTACCCCGACCCCTTACCCATCATCCCACAGACGCCTCCCAGGGCGACCTGGGGACCCACCCCATGCGGGGCACCCGTGGGGGCGTAGAGGCGAGTCTGGTTATTTAGGGAACGCATGCTTGTCTACTTGTAAGTTCCACAAAAACATACTGAAAATCTACAAAAAGGATGCGCTCCCACACACACCGCCAACAAAGCATAGCATTACAACAGGTGTTACCTGCAGCATGATGTGAATCAGATGCCTGCATATTCATGTATGTTGTCTTAACTGCGGAAAAACTGGATTTTCTAAATGCTAAATATGGATGATTTATTAAGTACATTTTGTGGTGTTAGTCTACTGTCAACTGAAAATGAGTGTATGTTGACAAGAGAAAGGCTGGGTGCCACGTTAAATGGACAAGGGGTGTGTGGATCTGTGTAATAGGCTCTACTCTCGTCCTCCCTTTTGTGGTGCTTGGAAGGATAGAAGCCACCTATGAGCTGTGACAGTGAGGGAAAATCCCTTATTCTCTGTGCATCCCTATCAATCTTCAACATTACACATGTATCATTTTTGTAATTAAAAATTATTTTAGATGAACAAGCAAACACTAATGTAGAAGAAATTATGTGACGTTGCACCTAAAATTTTATCTTTTATTTTAGAGAGAGAGAGAATGGAGCGTGGTGGGGGGAGCAGAGGGAGAGGTCTTCTGAGGCAGGTTCCACGCCCAGCCCCGACCTGACTCAAGCTCGACCTCACAACCCTGACGTCACCACCTGAGCTGAAACCAAGAGGAAGATACTTAACGGACTGTGACACCAGGGACCCTGTAAAGACAAAAATGACTCTCTTTCCCTCTTATTAGCTACTAGGGTGGTTCCCCAAGGACTTACTTGCCCCGTCCCCTGAGGGGACATTTATAAACTTATGTTTAATGTCTTGGTGGGGTTTCGACTGAGGACAGGCACCTGTTCCTGGGGAGGGGGTGGTCTGGCTGGAGACAGGCGCCTGTTCCATGTGGGGCGTGGAGTGGACCTGGCTGAGGACAGGCACCGTCCCTGGGGTGGGGGCTGTGGCGGAGGCCGGCACCGTCCCTGGTTCTCTAAGTCTCTCATCATTCATGCGGAAGCCACTGTCCAGCACATCAGAAACACACATGCCGTGTCCAAGAACGGGAATGAGAACATTACTATGGAATACGGCACATTATAAAGTCAGGTTGTACATTCTGGTGATATTTATTTTCATTTAGACCATTTTCCCCTAGAGACTGCAAAAGGACTTGCAAAAGGTAGAAAACCCAGTGGACCTCGAAAGCTGTGGGGTCACCCAGCACACCGACGGTCGTGGCAGAACGGGGGGCCGTAGGATTAGTTATTCCGCTGACCTCTCCAGGGAGGAACGTGTATTTCCGACCTGGGCACTGGAAAACTTTGCAAAATGCAGAAATTCAGATAGGAAAATCAAATTCTTTTTTAATTTGCTGAGAGCAAAGTAATGCTCCCTACGTGTGCCCAGAGCAGAGTAA